>NW_015506118.1:71986-84122 GCF_001515645.1 Sinocyclocheilus grahami | reverse complement strand
AAACTCGAAAGCATAACAACTGAAGGTCTATGAAACGTCAGGGTTTTTTTAAACAATGGCACTTTAATTTTTTAACTCCAATTTGAGTGCAATCATATAGCCTATGAAGCAGCAGCAGGATTTCGCTTGCTCTTAAAGCCTTCCTCAAACATCTACATTCACAAATAAAACAATGATTTTTGCAAAAAGAATGATTATCAACTGAGAATTTGTTATTCATATGGTCTGGTGGTCATACGGCATATGCCTGCGAATATACGAGACAAACTGCGTTCCGTATAGCTTTCATACGGGACGCTTCTTTGATCCCTTAAATTCGGGATATAATGCTATAATGCGGAATGGTTGGCAGCCCTATCGCAGTCTGTACTCTGTGAATTGTAATTGTTTAAATGAATGTGTTATTTACATATTTACAAGTGTGGGGATTCTAGACTCAAGATAGGCATACAGGTATTTTGCTGGATCAGTGTTTGTGTTTTTGTGTGTTCATTTACATACAGGTTGTTGATGTGTTCATCTGTGCTCCTGGCTGCTGATTGGCTAGAACCAGATATCACAGTATTGATCAACTGTATAAATACATTCTGAAGCAGCTGTGAAAGAATCAGGCAGATTCACGAGTTCACACTACCATATAACTGGATTGAGCAATTTCTGTCCAGAGGGAGGGCTCCGAGCTATCCCTAAAATGGGATGAGAAATAGAACTAGATAAAAAAGTTAGTCAAGACAAACTTTAAGTTGGCTTGAGAAAGTCGGACCAGAAAGCTTGAAAAAGCTTGAAAAGTTTAAGAAGTTTAAAAAGTTTTAAGTTTGATGGTTTCCAGACTGAAACAGTTTGAAGTTTAAAGTAGTTTAAAAGCTTAAAGTTTGAATGTTTTGAAGCCAATACAGTCTGTCATAGATAGATAGATAGATAAAATCAGACGATAGATAGATAGATAGATAGATAGATAGATAGAAATAATCAGATGATAGATAGATAGATAGATAGATAGATGGATATAATCAGACTGAAGATAAATAGATAGATAGACAGATAGATAGATAGAAAGAAATAATCAGATAGATAGATAGATGATAGATAGATAGATAGATAGATAGATAGATAGATAGATAGATAGAAATAATCAGATGATAGATAGATAGATAGATAGATAGATAGATAGATAGATAGATAGATAGATAGATAGATAGATAGATAGATAGATAGATAGATAGAAATAATCAGATAGAGATTGGTGGAAGAGAGGTGTCTGGTCTGTTGTTCACCTGCTAGGGAAAGATGGTTATTTTATGGATCACAGTACTTTTTGTGAAAAATATAATATCCATTGTCATTACAAGCAATATAATAGCGTATTGAACTGTATTCCAAAGGCCTTTGTACTGTTGGTTAGAAATATGGTGCCCAACGTAACTGAAGCTCTTCATTTACCTTCTTTGATAATAAATGGGCAAGATTTTATTAGGAGTAGCCTGCCAAATATATTAATAAGGACTTTATTGACCCAAGATAAATGTCCAAATCAAGCTAGTCGAAATAACGTGAAATATCTTTTTTCCCAAGAGCTCTATTTTTAAATTAAGAAGACAGTTCATGTATCTCTCCTTTCCCATACCCCCCAAAGCCAAGGAAGTACATTTAACAGTTTTAATGATATCTACCCATCTTTAGAGTTTCTTAGATATAGATTTAATATTGATCACAATAATTGTACCTTTATATGTTGATATTGAAACGACTGTACATTTATTCTTTGACTGTTCATTCAGTAGAGCCTTTTGGTCTGATACATTTGAGTGGCTTAAAGTTTCAATGAAGCTGTCTTCTCAATTTTCTAAAAATAATATAATTTTTAGTCTAATAATGGAAGATGTACATACTCAAGATGCACTGAATAATTTTGGGTAATTTTTATATTCATAAATGTAAGTGCCTTAAAACAAAGCCATTGTTTTTTGTTTTTCAAAAGGAATTTTCGTATTGTGCTAGTTAAGGTGATTAACTATCGAGCTCCACCTGTGCCGAATTGATTGATTGATCGTGCTCCTCCTGAACCTTGTTAATGAAAACATTATTTCTGCTGACAGACCACAGGCAGTTCAGAAAGGTTTCTTGTTTTGGATTTGAAAAAACTGTTCCTTTGAGTAATTTTACTGGCTCTGGTTCAGTTTTACTTTACAAACCAAACAGAATTATTTTCATCAGTGTTTTGATCCATCAGGCCAGTGCTGCAGCAATGCATCAGTTCATTTCCATGATGTTTTCACTGCTAGTCATTACTGGACTGCAGGTGAGTGTTGAGTCCACAGGAACACGTTCTGAGCGAAGCATGGACAGAAGTTACAGATCAGAGCTGACTGTGCCGAATGGAGGGAGATGGGGGTCGTGGGGTCCGAGGGAAATGTGTCCAGCTGGAATGTATGCTGTAGCATTCCGTCTAAAGGTAAGCTAAGCACTGACTTAATTACAGTAGTATGGGGTTTGTTTAATGCTTGAAAGTGTAAGCTGGTGACTGAGGGTTGAAGGTTCAAACCCTTAGAAAAAATCAACTTTGGAGTTACTTTTAGTGATTCAGTTCCAGATTTTTCTAAGGAAACTGCACCTGCTCGAGTTTGACTGCTTTGATTCATACTAAAGAAACCAAGTTGAATGTTACTATGGATTGGGTTAGTCCAGGGATTCCCAGCTCTGTTCCTGAAGATATGCTAACAGTGAACGTTTGATTCAACCGAACACCTCTTTAGTAGACATCCAAAGTGTGTGATGTAGGTGGACCTCCAGGAACACTAGAGGTTTGGAGTTAAGATCACTCATCTCTTTCTAATACAGTGTCTTTAGTGTTGTTGTTGTTGTTGTTTAAGGTGGAATATCGTACTCTAGGGGATGACACCGCACTCAATGGGATTCGCCTATACTGCATTGATGTGTCTAAAGTCTCAAACTCTATTCGTGACTACGCCTCAGTTCAGTCAGATGTGGGCAGGTAATGGGCTAAAGCTTTTTTTTAAATAAGCTAGACAAATACATTTTCTTAAATGATTGGTTTGATCAAAGGCTTTTTTTTTTTTTTTTTTCTTCAGCCAGGGTCGGTGGACTGATATCAAATGGTGTCGTTCTGGATTGATGACTGCTTTTAAACTGAATGTCGAAAGGCCTCAAGGAGATGGTGACGATACGGCCGCAAACAACATCATGTGAGTTTGTGCTATGCTAAAAGTCCTTTTAATCTAATTTGGTGCTCTAAATGACTAGTCTTTTGCAAGTTGCTTGTAAATCACTTGTTATGCTTAACTATCATCACCTAATCTTACTGGAACTGATTGCAGGGCTCCAGACTGACTAAAATGGTTGCATTTGTGACTAAAAATATTAATACAGGAGTAATGTTTGCTGAGGTACTGTATAAATGTTATGGTTTAAATATGTGCATTTAATGCCTTTTTCTCTTGTTTTGCATTGTTTCGTTAATATTGATTGAAACCACATTTTTGTTATGTTGCACCCAATCTTCCAGGTTCCAATGCAGTCATGGGCCTTCTGTAGTGGGTGAAGGCACAAGCTGGGGCGACTGGGACTACTGGAGTAATACATGTGACGGAAAAGGGATTTGTGGTATCCAGACACGGGTAGAAGAGTCACAGGGACGAGGAGACGACACCGCTCTCAATGATGTGCGCATGTACTGCTGCGATTAAGGTGATGTGAACACAATCAAACACTTGGATCACAGCTGTTTGGATCTGTGATGTTAGTGCTGGCTTATCTGACTTTGGCTTTTCTTTCAGTTGTTAGAGGACGACAGTAAGAAGATCACAATTGATCAGCATACTGTTATGAGCTCACGTTGACCTATAAAAGCCAGTCACACAAAGCCTGAGATGTGATCAGGACCTCAACACAGAGCAGAGACTGACAGTACATCTCACTTGTGTCTTATCAGTTCATGCATTTCATTATCCTGGACTCCCATGAATTATGTCCCAATCTATTAAAATACCAATTTAACTTGAAATGACTGTTTGTCTGTTGATTTAATGTGCTTCGTTGATCTGATTGAAATCATTAATTGAAATTCTTTGCGCATTTTTTAAATTTATTTTTTGACAGAAATGCTTTGTGAACAGGCATATTTCCAGCCTATTAAAAAAAATATACTTGCATGTATTTGAAATACATTTTTTCATGCAAGTATACTATAAATAATGTACTAAAAATACCCTGCAATTGTATTTAGTATATTAAACTGGCGTACTTTAAAGTCTGCTAAATTAGAACTAGTTTGTACTTAATGCACTTTAATTGTGCAGAAGTATAGTGCTGAAGTCCAACTAAAGATCTACTGAAGTATATTTGTGCTAAAGTGGAACTATTGCAAGTATACTTCAGGTACTTTAAATATTTTGCATTTGAAAACTGATTCAAAGATCATATAATCGTCATCAAAAGTGATCTTAAAACGCATAGTCAGGTCTATATATATTTGGACACTGACACTATTTTCATAATTCTGGCTCTGTATGCCACCAGAATAGAATTAAAATGAGATGAAATTGAAGTGCAGACTTTAAGCTTTAATTCAAGGGGTTGAACAAAAATATAACACCAAATGCTTAGGAATTACAGCCATTTTTATAAACCGTCCCCCCCCATTTTCAGCGGCTCATATGTAATTGGACCTGCATCTAATGTTAATTTTTAATATTTTCTTGAATCCTTTGCCGGCAGTGACTTTAGTGTCTTAAGTCTGGAACTCATGGACATCAGCAGAGCTGGACTTTTTCACTGGAGGAAACGTTAGTATAGATTATGGACCAAACCTTTCTTAATGCTGGATTTGTTTCCGCTTTTGTCTTAAGACATTAACTGATGGACTGGAGTGATGTGGATTATTGTGATGTTGTTTGGACTCATTCTGATGGCACCCATTCACTGCAGTGCATCCATTGGTGAGCAAGTGATGGAATACTACATTAGGTTAATTTTTTTTTTATGAAGTATTAATTTAAAGGAATTTGCTTTACAGTATATTTGTCTTTAAAACCTCATGAAAGGTAATGTAAACTATCAAGCAAAGCGGTTTCAAAGGGTACATGCATTTGACCCGATCAGTCAGTGTTTTTCTAAAGCGTGTTATTTACATTTACTTTTGCATTATCTTGAAGGATTATATGGATAAACACTGATTCTTTCTTTCCTCATGCAAATTACTACGACTTCAAAAGTCAAGTTGTTTGAAAATATTTCTAGTTAAATTTGTCTCGTGCACCTCGTAAGAAAGAAAATCATACAGGTTTGAATGAAGGTGAGTAAATGATGATTTTAGCTGGTCTTTTCCTCGCAAATGTTGATACATGAAATGCAAATCTAAGTAAATTTGAGGCAGTTGTTTTTTTTGTCGAGTTTATATTCTCTGTTGCAAAACATGCTTAGTATTTTTCTCTGTACGCTCAAATTACAAAATCAAAGCAGTAACTCCGCATTTGATGGGAATTTAACCAAGTAAAACACTTTCCAAGGACACTAATGGTTTGTGTGTGCATTTACAGGACATTGACGTGTGCTTGAGGTGCCTTCAAGTCATGTCGGATAGATCGTATTTACGAGTTGAGTGCACATGAACGCCACCACAAAGTCGTTTTTATGAGTGGGAAACTCTAAATTTTCTTTAAGACCCGAGTTTCCGAGTTGGAGGTGTGTCAGTGAGAAAACGTGTTGGATGCAATGGAGCCAGCCAATGCATTCAAGTCCTCCTGGGATGTTCCTACTTACGACTTGACAAGTCGTAATAACGAGGTCGCCGTGATTTTGCCAAGTAAGACAAGAGTCCTGGATCAGCATAACTGTCCAAAAATATAGGCTTAACCCAATCCCTAACCCTAAACCTAACCCTACCCATAATTTATTCCTAAAAACAGTGTGCAATGATGCTTAACAAGGGTATAGAAGCACCTAACCCTGATTGTAAGCCTAAAACAGACATTTACTGAAAAGTTCTCAATTCTGATTGGTTGTTAGGAATGTTGTTCCAGGAACATGTTGTACTTGGTGAAATCATGGTGACCTAATAACGACGTCAGGTATGTTCAAGTCACTTTGGTCGAAACAAGATGGCGATTTAACTTTTCTATGTATAATTCAACAATTTTTTAAACTCTACATATACAAAATGATGAATAAAGAATGTGCATCATTGAGTTTTTGCTTTTTCTGTTATTCAATTTATGAAGGTGATGTAAGCTGACTCATTAGGCTATGTTCTATGGTAATTATAAAATAATATATTTTGTATATGTAACTTATATAGTTTTATTTTACATTACAAAAAAATATATATAATTTTATTAAAGGGGTAACATGATACGATTTCAATTGGTCCTTTCTCTTTGGAGTGTTACAAGCTCTTGGTGCATAAAGAAGATCTGTAAAGTTGCAAAGACTAAAGTCTCAAATCCAAAGAGATATTCTTTATAAAAGTTCAGAGTCAGCCACGCCTACCTAAAACGCCTCGTTTAAACACGCCCCCACATGTCTACATCACTATGTGGGAAGATTTGCATAACGCCCGGATCGGCTTTCAACGTGGACGAAGCGGAGTCCAGCCCGGGGTCCAGCTCACTCAAGCTTACTTTAGGCCGCGGTGTTGTGAAAGCAAAACTACTTTGTTTGGTCTTCCAAATGAGGACGATATCTGCTTCGTCATGCCTGGAGCTGATCCGTGCTGGTCGCTGAGGAAATACATCAGATCGGATCGGCTTTCAACGTGGACGAAGCGGAGTCCAGCCCGGGGTCCAGCTCACTCAAGCTTACTTTAGGCCGCGGTGTTGTGAAAGCAAAACTACTTTGTTTGGTCTTCCAAAAGAGGACACGACTAGAAGTCAGTGGTTAAGTTGTATTTACAACACTGTAACACAAATATTCAGATGTGTGCAGCTGCCACTGACGATTCAAACTCGAGTTTTGAGCAGTGTAGAGTAGCGCTTGTTGTTTGTCATTTCTCCGATCACAAATGCAGACAGAGTTTTATGTTTATGTGGCGTGATGCAACGCAACGCGTAAAAAGACAGTATATCAATATACTATAAGTATTTAATATAAGTCATTATAATCCGTAATTATGTCCCCACTGGATGCAACAAATGCCTCGTTTATAATGGGTTTTAATGTTTTTGTCTCGTCGCGCCGGCCGGGACACGGCAGCACATTATGGTGAGGGGCGTAACATTTCCGTCACACGCTTGAGGTATTCGGCCAATCACAACACACTGGATAGCTGGCCAATCACAGCACACCTCGCTTTTCAGACCGATGAGCTTTATAAAAATTGACGCGTTTCAGAAAGGCGGGGCATAGAGGAGAAACAATAATGTACAGTATGTGGAAAATAATGTTTTTTTTACCGTAAACCACAAACATTTCATTACACCAAATACACAACATAATGTTCTTTTTAGCATCATATGACCCCTATAATTTCAACAAATTTACTGTCAATGCTGACGCTACATAACTTTTTTGGCTCTTAAACATCTGGAGGGAGAATATGGAGACAACAATTCAGATAGATAAATAGGGGTTAGATCATGTAACGATTTATACTACAGCCCCATTGACTCCCTCTGCCAATGCATTGATGAAATTAACAGTTGGATGTGCGAGAACGTTCTTCAGTTAAACAAAGAAAAAACCGAAGTCATTGCATTTGGAAACAAAGATGAAGTTCTCAAGGTGAATGCATACCTTGACTCTAGGGGTCTAACAACTAAAAATCAAGTCAGGAATCTTGGTGCGATTCTGGAGACAGAGCTTAGTTTCAGTAGTCATGTCAAAGCTGTAACTAAATCAGCATACTATCATCTCAAAAACATTGCAAGAATTAGAGGTTTTGTTTCCAGTCAAGACTTGGAGAAACTTGTTCATGCCTTTATCACCAGCAGGGTGGACTATTGTAATGGTCTCCTCACCGGCCTTCACAAGAAGACCATTAGACAGCTGCAGCTCAGCCAGAACGCTGCTGCCAGAATTCTGACTAGAACCAGAAAATCTGAGCATATCACACCAGTCCTCAGGTCCTTACACTGGCTTCCAGTTACATTTAGGATTGATTTTAAAGTACTTTTACTCGTTTATAAATCACTCAATGGCCTAGGACCTAAATATATAGCAGATATGCTCACTGAATATAAACCGAACAGACCACTCAGATCATTAGGATCGAGTCAGTTAGAAATACAGAGGGTTCACACAAAACAAGGGGAATGTGCTTTTAGTTATTATGCCACCCGCAGTTGGAATCAGCTTCCAGAAGAGATCAGATGTGCTAAAACATTAGTCACATTTAAATGCAGACTCAAAACTCATCTGTTTAGCTGTGCATTTATTGAATGAGCACTGTGCGATGTCCGAACTGATTGCACTATATTATATGTATAATCGTCTTCTTAAATTAATTTTAAACCTCTTAAATCAATTTTTTAAATCATTTTCAAAGTTTTTAAATTCCTTGTTTTATTGTTGTGATTATTTTTTTCTTTTCTTTTATGTAAAGCACTTTGAATTACCATTGTGTATGAAATGTGCTATACAAATAAACTTGCCTTGCCTTGCCTTGCCTAGAGCTGTTTTGGACTTTTTCACTGGAGTAAGTGTAATTATGGATTATGGATATTTTAGTTAAAAATGTCTTAATGATGGATTTGTTTCGCTCTTCTTCTCAAGATGTTAATTGATGGACTGGAGTGCTGTGGATTACTTGTGGGTTATTGTGATGTTTTAGCTGTTTAGACAACATTTAAAAACTCCTTTCAAATGGCATTGCGTGGACCTTTTGGAAAATTTTTATTGAATGCAATTTTTATTTTGATATTTAGTGGGTTCACAGAAATAATTTAATTATATATTGTAAGGACTCCTCTCATGCTTTGATGCTTGAATTAAAGCATTAAATGTGCCTGTTCTTCACAAAGCATTTCTTCATTTTTTGATTAGTCAATCATGAAAGCTAAAAAAAATGAATGAATGAGATGCAAAGAAATATTCAATTGTTAATGATTTCAATCAGGTCAACGAAGAAGCACATTAATCAACAGACAAACACTAATGTCATTTCAAGCTAAATTAATATTTTAATAGATACAGCTTTACAGTTAATGTAGATTATGGAGTTCATGGATTTGAAATGCATGAACTGATAAGACACAATAAGTGAGATGTACTGTCAGTCTTTGCTCTGTGTTGAGGTCCTGATCACATCTCAGGCTTTATTTTTTGACTAGCTGTTGTATGACATGGTTAATGTGAGCTCATAACAGTATGCTGATCAATTATGATCCATCTGATCTTCTTGGTCTTCTTGTTGTCGTCCTCTAACACCTGAAAGAAAAGCCAAACTCAGATAAGCCAGCACTAACATCACAGAGATCTTCCAAACAGCTGTGATCCGAGTGTTTGATTGCGTTCACATCACCTTAATCGCAGCAGAACATGCGCACGTCATTGAGAGCGGTGTCGTCTCCTCGTCCTTGTGGCTCTTCTATCTGCGTCTTGATACCACAAATCGCTTTTCCTTCACATGTATTACTCCAATCGCCCCAATCACCCCAGCGTGTGCCGTCACCCTGCAGTAAAGGCCCTCCACTGCATTTTAACCTGGAAGAAGTTTGGGTGTAAAAACATGATAAAATGTTGTTTCAATCAGTACCAACAAAACAAACTCTTGGAACTTGCCATTTGACTTGCACCTAAAAAAAAAATTTAGGTGCCACAGAATAAATTTTCTCTTTTTATAATTTAACACTTTAACATTAGTCATACATGTGTTGGTCTCATCTTTTCATGCGTTTATCAGCATTTTAATCCATCTTGTACTTTAGATGTCATGGGAACTAAGGTTCACTTAAAGTGGGAGCTAGGCACGCGACGCTATCAGATTTTCCTGTTGCAATAATTGCTAAAGCTTTATCACGGTATACAGTATTATCACAGTACCACCAATGCCACAACCAGATCTGCTTTTAGCAAGTGCACCGTTAGCGCTGGTCGTTTTCTCACCAAAACTTTGATGTGCATTGTCTCAAATTATGTGATCGTAAAAAAAGCAGGAAAAAAAGGCATTACATGCACATTTTTAAACATGTACATTTATATAGTTGCCAGTGGTGACTTCAGCAAAAATATTACTCACGAATTAATATTTTTAGTTGCAGTCTGGAGCCCTGCAATCAGTTCCAGTAAGATTTGGTGATGATAGTTAAGCATAATGAGTGATTTACTAGCAATTTGTAAAAGACCAGTCATTTTAGAGCACCACATTTTTAGCACATCACAAACTCACATGATGTTGTTTGCGGCCGTGTCGTCACCATCTCCTTGAGATTTCTCGACTCTCAGCTGAAAAGCAGTCAAGAATCCAGAAGGACACCATTTGATATCAGTCCACCGACCCCAGCTGAAGAAAAAACACAGTTTTATTGATCAAACCAATCATTATTTTTAAGAAAATTTATTTGTCTAGCTTATGAAAAAACTGCCTCGTACTCTTAATGTAACAATTCTTAATAACTGCAAACCTGCTACATTATTACTCTTTAGACTCTTTAGCCCATTACCTGCCTACATCTGACTGAACTGAGGCGTAGCTGTGATACGAGTTTGATGAGCCTTTAGACGGATCAACACAGTGAAGACGAATCCCGTTGAGTGCAGTGTCATCTCCTTGAATAGGATCTTCCACCTTAAAAACAAAACAAAACAAGAAAACACTAAGACATAAGAAAGAGAAAAGGAGTAATCTTAACTCCAAACCTGTAGTGTTCCTGGAAGTACACCATCACACATTTTGGATGTCTACTAAAGATGTGTTCAGTTGAATCAAAAACGTTCACTGTTGGTGTATCTTCAGAAACAGGGCTGGGAATCCCTGGACTAACCTTCACATTTCTTTAGTATTAAGCAAAGCAGTCAAACTCGAGCAGGTGCAGTTTCCTTAGAAATACCTGGAACTGAATCAGTAAACGCAATTCCAGAGTTGATTTTTTCTAAGGGTTTGAACCTTCAACCCTCAGTCACCGGCTTACACTTTCAAGCATTAAACAAACCCCATACTACTGTAATTAAGTCAATTCTTAGCTTACCTTTAGACTGAACCCTGCGGTGTATGTTCCAGTTGGACACATTTCCCTCGGACCCCACGACCCCCATCTCCCTCCATTCGGCACAGCCAGCTCTGATCTGTAATGTCTGTCGATGCTTCGCTCAGAACGTATTCTTGCGGACTCAACACTCACCTGCAGCCCAGTAATGACTAGCAGTGAAAACATCATGGAAATGAACTGATGCATTGCTGCAGCACTGGCCTGATGGATTAAAATACTGATTTAATTCTGTTTGGTTTGTAAAGTAAAACTGAACCAGAGCCAGTAAGACTGCTCTAAGGAACAATTTCTTCAAATCCAGAACAAGAAACCTTTCTGAACTCTCTGTGGCCTGTCAGCAGAATCTGCCTGATTCTTTCACAGCTGGTTCAGAATGCATTTATACAGTTTATCAATACTGTGATATCTGGTTCTAGCCAATCAGCAGCCAGGAGCACAGATGAACACATCAACAACCTGTATGTAAATGAACACACAAAAACACAAACACTGATTCAGCAAAATCTCTGTATGCTTATCTTGAGTCTAGAGTCCCCACACTTGTAAATAACATACTGTGTCTGTACATTCATTTAAACAATTACAATTCGCAGAGTACAGCCTGTGATAGGGCTGCCAACCATTCCGCATTATATAGAAATGTCCCGAATTTAAGGGATCAAAGAAGCGTCCCGTACGAAAGCTATATGGAATGCAGTTTGTCTCGTATATTCGCAGGCATACGCCATATGACCACCAGACCATATGAATAACAAATTCTCAGTTGATAATTAATCATTCTTTTTGCAAAAATCATAGTTTTATTTGTGAATGTAGATGTTTGAGGAAGGCTTTAAGAGCAAGCGAAATCCTCTGCCGTCTGCTGCCGCTTCATAGGCTATATGATTGCACAAAAAGTTGAGTTAAAACATTAAAGTGCCATTGTTTAAAAAAACCCTGACGTTTCATAGACCTTCAGTTGTTATGCTTTCGAGTTT
>NW_015506118.1:31952-71756 GCF_001515645.1 Sinocyclocheilus grahami | reverse complement strand
GTATCATAGTACTGAGACTGCTCTCATTAGAGTTACAAATGACCTGCTCTTATAGTCTGATTGTGGTTGTATCTCTCTATTAGTGCTACTGGATCTTAGTGCTGCACTTGACACTATTGACCACAACATTCTCTTGCATAGACTAGAAAACTTTGTTGGCATTAATGGAAGTGCATTAGCATGGTTCAAATCATACTTATATGACCGCCATCAATTTGTAGCAGGGAATGAAGAGGTATCATATCGATCACAAGTGCAGTATGGAGTACCTCATGGCTCAGCACTAGGGCCGTTACTCTTCACGCTATACATGTTACCTTTGGGAGATATCATCAGGAAACACGGTGTTAGCTTTCACTGTTATGCTGATGATACTCAGCTCTATATTTCTTCGCAGCCCAGCGAAACATACCAATTTGAAAAACTTGCGGAATGCATAGTCGATATAAAAAACTGGATGATGAGTAATTTCTTACTGCTAAATTCTGAAAAAACAGAGATGTTAATTATAGGACCTAAAAACTCTGCATATAATAACCTAGAACACTCTCTAAGACTCAATGACTGCTCTGTCAATTCTTCGTCATCAGTTAGGAACCTAGGTGTGCTATTTGATAGTAATCTTTCCTTAGAAAGTCACGTTTCTAGCATTTGTAAAACTATATTTTTCCATCTCAAAAATATATCTAAATTACGACCTACTCTCTCAATGTCAAATGTAGAAATGTTAATCCATGCGTTTATGACCTCAAGGTTAGATTATTGTAATGCTTTATTGGGTGGTTGTTCTGCACGCTTAATAAACAAACTCCAGCTGGTCCAAAATGCAGCAGCTAGAGTTGTTACTAGAACCAGGAAGTATGACCATATTAGCCGGGATCTGTCAACACTGCACTGACTCCCTATTAAACATCCTATAGATTTTAAAATCTTGCTTATTACTTATAAAGCCGTGAATGGTTTAGCACCTCAGTATTTGAACAACCTCTTGTTACATTATAGTCATCCACGTTTGCTGCGTTCTCAAAACTCTGCCCATTTAATAATACCTAGAATATCAAAATCAACTGCGGGCGGCAGATCCTTTTCCTATTTAGCGCCCAAACTCTGGAATAACCTACCTAACATTGTTCGGGAGGCAGACACACTCTGTCAGTTTAAATCTAGATTAAAGACCCATCTCTTTAACCTGGCTTACACATAACACACTAATACGCTTCTAATATTCAAATCCATTAAAGGATTTTTAGACTACATTAATTAGGTCAACCGGAACCGGGAACACTTCTCATAACACCTGATGTACTTGCTACATCGTTAGAAGAATGGCATCGATGCTAATATTAGTCTGTTTCTCTCTTATTCCGAGGTCACCGGGAGAGTAGACTACAATGCCGGCTGTTCTGACTCACAGACTGTAAGTACGTTTTTTATATTTAAAGGATTTGCCACTGACGATTCAAACGTGAGTTTTGAGCTGTGTAGAGCAGCACTTGTTATTCGTCATTTCTCCGATCACAAATGCAGACATGGTTTTATGTTTGCGCGATGCAACGCAACGCGTAAAAAGACAGTATAAGTCATTATAATCAGTAATTATGTCCCCACTGGATGCAACAAATGCCTCGTTTATAATGGGTTTTAATGTTTTTATCTTTTCGCTGGTGAGGGGTGTAACATTTCTGTCACACGCTTGAGGCCAATCACAACGCACTGGATAGCTGGCCAATCAGAGCACACCTCGCTTTTCAGACCGATGAGCTTTGTAAAAATCGACGCGTTTCAGAAAGGCGGGGCATAGAGGAGAAACAATAATGTACAGTATGTGGAAAATAATGTATTTTTTTAACCTTAAACCGCATAAACACATTTCATTACACCAAATACACAAAATAATGTTATTTTTAGCAAATAACAGAGAAATGTTAAATGAGAACATTGGACTTGCCCTAATATAAAGTCCGGGCATTTGCTTACAGGTTTGCTTACATTTCATTTTCCTGAAGTAAGCCAGATCTGTTTATCCTTGTTTTTGTTCCAGCCAATATTCAGACAAATTATGGAAAGCTAAAATGTCGATGATCTGCATGTTAACAGAATCAGCTCAAATGCTGCTCATTGCCAGTAAAAGCATGTGCTCTTTGATTGGAACAGCTTTGATTGATGAGTTCTCAATATTAATATTTAATAGAAACTGTAAGCATAAATCAACACTGAACTTGAGTTCATGATACAAGAGCAATGAGGTCACATGACTCTCAGTGTCCCTGGTCATGTTCTTCCATTTCCATCTGATGAAACAATAACATCAAAAATATAGCCACAAGCAGCAATCATCTGGATCTGATCGCAAATAAATGCATCTACTTTCGGAAGGCCAAATAAAGTGCTTTTGCTTTCGCCTAGAAACACACAGCGTCTCCCTGACATGCTGCTTCAACACTAACTGCGGTTACTGAAACCACGCCTTCTTTCTTTGCGTGCACATTTGGGCGCATTATGCTAATATTTCCACATAGTGAGGTAGATATGTGGGGGCGTGTTGGAACGAGCCGTTTTAGGGGGGCGTGGCAGAGTCTTAACTTTGATAGTTGGTTTTGAGACTTTAGTCTTTGCAACTTCAGGGATCTTATCTATTCATGAACAGCTTGTAACACTCCAAAGAGAAAGGAAAACTTGAAATCGCATCATATGACCCCTTTAAAATTTGGTTGCTTGTATAAATACGAACAAATGATAAACTTATACTCTATTATGGCTAAATTTTGCAATTAATCCGCGGATCACATGCATGCCGAACCGTGGGGCTTGGTCCGTACGGATCACAGATCAACCACTAAGTGTAGTACCATAACATTCTCAACTTTATTAAGGAAGATGGGCCATATTTATACAACACAGATTCATACAATTACATAAAAGATGTCCTCAGCCTCCAATCAAAGTAGTCAGAGGTCAAAAAATACCCTGTATGGATATTAAGAAATATAACAACAATTAAAGGGATAGTTCACCCAAAAATGAAAATGTAATGTTTATCTGCTTACCCCCAGGGCATCCAAGATGTAGGTGACTTTGTTTCTTCAGTAGAACACAAACGGAGATTTTTAACTCAAACCGTTGCAGTCTGTCAGTCTTATAATGGAGGTGAATGGGAATCACGGCTTTGAGAGTAAAAAAAAACATACAAACAAAACCAAATGAAACCCTGTGGCTCATGACGATACATTGATGTGTAAAGACACGAAACGATCGGTCTGTGCAAGAAACTGAACAGTATTTATATCGTTTTTTACCTCTGATTTTCACCGCAATGTCTGAACTGTCCTGAGCGCGTCCTCGACAACCGGCACGTGACACGTCTTCTTCTTCTTCTTCTTGCTTTACGGCGGATCGCAGACTTATAAGTGCATTACCGCCACCTATCTCTCAAATGGACCATTGACACTCTATCTACAATCTCAATTAGGAGTGTCAATGGTCCATTTTGAGAGATAGGTGGCGGTAATGCACTTATAAAATCAGAGGTAAAAAACGATATAAATATTGTTCAGTTTCTTGCACAGACCGATCGTTTCGTGTCTTTACACATCAATGTATCGTCATGAGCCGCAGGGTTTAATTTGGTTTTGTTTGTATGTTTTTTTTTACTCTCAAAGCCGTGATTCCCATTCACTTCCATTATAAGACTGACAGATTGCAACAGTTTGAGTTAAAAATCTCCGTTTGCGTTCTACTGAAGAAACAAAATCACCTACATCTTGGATGCCCTGGGGGTAAGCAGATAAACATCAAATATTCATTTTTGGGTGAACTATCCCTTTAAGATGCATGTACGGGCACATACACTTTCTTGCCAAAAGTATTGGGACACACCCTTCTAATGAGCAGGTTTGACTACTTTAGTAATATTGCAGAGTGCAAATCTTAATGTAAAAGCATATAATGATATTGTAGGGAATTGTGTGCTTCTAATTTTATAGCAACCGTTTGGACAGGACCCTTTTCTATTCTAGCATGACAATGCCTCTTTGTATAAGGCAAGATTCAAAAAGAAATGATTGATTGAGTCAGTGTGGAAGAACTTGACTGGTCTGGCTGTTGTATGACATGGTTAATGTGAGCTCATAACAGTATGCTGATCAATTATTATGGTCCATCTCATCTTCTTGCTGTTCTTGTTGTCGTCCTCTAACACCTGAAAGAAAAGCCAAACTCAGATAAGCCAGCACTAACATCACGGAGATCTTCCAAACAGCACTGCAAGTGTTTGATTGCGTTCACATCACCTTAAACGCAGCAGTACATGCGCACGTCATTGAGAGCGGTGTCATCTCCAATGCCCTGCGGCTCTTCTATCCGTGTCTTGATACCACAAATCCCTTTTCCATAACATGTTTGACTCCAGGCGCTCCAATCGCCCCAGTGTGTGCCGTCACCCTGCAGTAAAGACCCTCCACTGCATGTGAACCTGGGAGAAGTTTGGGTGTGACAACATTATGATAAAATATGTTGTTTCAATCAATACTAACAAAACAAGGCAAAACTCTTGGAACTTGCAAGGCCTGTAGCACAAAACTGGTTCAATGGCTACTCAGCTAAGTTTGAGTTTATTTCGAGCAAACTTCAGTGAATATTGTCCAAATTATCCACAAATACGTTTTTTTTTTTTACTCTAAAACTGAGGTGCATAAACACAGATCAATGAGGCCTACAATCAGTCAGTTCATGTGTGCTTATAACAGTATGCTGATCAATTATTATGGTCCATCTCATCTTCTTGCTGTTCTTGTCGTCGTCCTCTAACACCTGAAAGAAAAGCCAAACTCAGATAAGCCAGCACTAACATCACGGAGATCTTCCAAACAGCACTGCAAGTGTTTGATTGCGTTCACATCACCTTAAACGCAGCAGTACATGTGCATGTCATTGAGAGCGGTGTCATCTCCAATGCCCTACAGCTCTTCTATCCGTGTCTTGATACCACAAATCCCTTTTCCGTAACATGTTTGACTCCAGGCGCCCCAAACGCCCCAGTGTGTGCCGTCACCCTGCAGTAAAGACCCTTGACTGCATGAGAACCTGGGAGAAGTTTGGGTGTGACAACATTATGATAAAATATGTTGTTTCAATCAATACTAACAAAACAAGGCAAAACTCTTGGAACTTGCAAGGCCTGTAGCACAAAACTGGTTCAATGGCTACTCAGCTAAGTTTGAGTTTATTTCGAGCAAACTTCAGTGAATATTGTCCAAATTATCCACAAATAAGTTTTTTTTTTTCTCTAAAACTGAGGTGCATAAACACAGATCAATGAGGCCTACAATCAGTCAGTTCTAAAAAGAAATACAAAATCTGAAAGAAAACAAATTGACAAAAAGATTTAATCTGAGATTTGGTGATAATAATGGGTGATTTACAAGCAATTTTTAAAAGACTGGTCATTTTAGAGCACCAGATTAAGTTAAAGGATTTTTAGCACAGCACAAAAGCACAAACTCACCTGATGTTGTTTGCGGCCGTATCGTCACCAAGTCCTTTAGGGCTTTCGACTCTCAGCTGAAAAGCAGTCAAGAATCCAGAAGGACACCATTTGATATCAGTCCACCGACCCCAGCTGAAGAAAAAACTAAGTTTTATTGATCAAACCAATCATTATTTTCAAGAAAATTAATTTGTCTAGCTTATGAAGAAACTAACTCTTAACGTAACAATTCTTAATAACTGCAAACCTGCTACATTATTACTCTTTAGACTCTTTAGCCCATTACCTGCCTACATCTGAATGAACTGAGGCGTAGCTGTGATACGAGTTTGAGGAGCCTTTACTATTCTTTTTAACGCAGTGAAGGCGAATCCCATTGAGTGCAGTATCATCCCTATAACCAATATGATCTTCCACCTTAAAAACAAAACAAAACAACAACACTTAGACAAATTTGAAAGAGAAAAGGATTAATCTTAACTCCAACCTCCAGTGTTCCTGGAGGTGCACCAACATCACACATTTTGAATGCCTCCCTTATCTGACCTATCCATTTTAGATATTGGAGTCTCTACTAAAGAGCTGATTAGTTTAATCAAGTTTGTTCAAAAATGTTTGTTGGTGTATCTTCAGGAACAGAGCTGGGAATCCCTGGACTAACCCAATCCATAGTAACATTCAACTTCATGTTTCTTTAGTATTAAGCAAAGCAGTCAAAAACTTGAGCAGGTGCAGTTTCCTTAGAAACACCTAGAATTGAATCACTAACAGCAACTCCAGGGTTTATTTTTTCTAAGGATTTGAACCTTCAACCCTCAGTCATCAGCTTACACTTTAAACCACCCCCATACTACTGTTATAAAGTAAATCCTCAGCTTACCTTTAGACTGAACCCTGCGGCGTACGTTCCAGTTGGACACATTTCTCTGTGACCCCACGACCCCCATCTCCCTCCATTCGGCACGGTCAGCTCTGATTTATAATGTCTGCTAAAGCTTCGCTCAGAACGTGTTCCTGCAGACTCAACACTCACCTGCAGTCCAGTAATGACTAGCAGTGAAAACATCATGCAAATGAAGTGATGCATTGCTGCAGCACTGGCCTGATGGATTAAAATACGGATGAAATTAATTAATTGATCAAGCAGACATAGAGAGCTAGTGCACTACAATAAAATTCTCAACTTTATTAAGGAAGATGGGTCATATTTATACAACACTGATTCATGCAACAACATACAGGATGCCCTTGGCATCCAATCAAAGTAATCAGAGGTCAAAAAATACCCTATATGGATATTAAGAAATATAACAACAATTAAGATGCATGTATGAACATATGAGTGTGTGTGTGTGTGTGTGTGTATGTTCTGTGTGTGTGTGTGTGTGTGTGTGTTCCTGGTGTGTGTGTGTGTTCTGGGTGTGTGTGCTTGGTTGCCGTTATCATATGGGTGCACCAGTGTGTCCGAGGTCTAGTTCTCGTTTTGTCTAGGTGTGACTATGATGTGCACATAATGAAAGGAAGTTACACAAGGGCAGTCAAAAGTGAAGCTTAAGAAATAAGAAAAACTATATAAGAAATTTAGAATTAGAATAAGAAATAAGAAAATTGACGTGATCATATGATGCTTGCATGAAGAAATAAATATTTGCAGAGCAAACTCAGATCAGTTAACTAAAGAATTAGTTTATTACATTATTAGTACGTTATTGGGTTTCACTTTATTTTGATGGTCCCTTTAACACATTCTGTTGACTATAAGTAACGTTGCACCTACATATCTACTAAGTCTCACTAGAGTGTTAGTGGAGTATTAGTGGACTGGTAGGGTTAGGGTTAGATTAAGTTGACGTACTTGCAAAGTTACTTGTAGTCAGTAGAATGTCAGTTGGGAGACCATCACAATAAAGAGTTAGCAGATATTAAGCACACAGTCTACTAATACTCTAATGAGAGTTAGTTGACATGCAATGTTACTTATTGTCAACAGAATGTTCAAAAGGGACCATCAAAATAAAGTGTTACCCATTATTGTTCCAGGCAGTGATCAAGACTACAATGCAAAACTTAATGACTAAATGAACTTGAATATTAAAATAAATGGCCTGCATGTAAACACACTTTAGACAAACACTGACTGATCAGATCAAATGCTGCTCGCTGAAACAGCTTTGCTTGATAGTGTATTTACATTTTTTAATGTTTCATGAGGTTTCAAAGAAAATAGATACTGTAAAACAGAAATAATACCTATAAGCAAAAATAAAACAATATTTTAATATTTAAAAGAACCTTTCTGCACTATAAAGAAACTTTTATGCAATGGAAATATTTCATGGATGTTAATGGTTCATTATGGAACCATTAATGCCAACAAAGAACCTGTATTTGTAAGCCTGTAGTATATAAATCAGGGCTTCAGACAAAAAAATCAACTAAGAAACAAAATGAGGTGCAAAATTATTACGGGACGATTACATATTATATGGGACGGCTGGCAACCCTATCTCAGGCAGCACTCAGCTAGGGCTGCTGTGAGTGCAGGCAGTCTAGAGACAGCATTTCAACCCCAGTGGCACACATCAAGTCTGTTTTAGTAACTGGCAATTTTATAGGTGTTGAAATTCCTTTAGCTCCTTGCATTCTTTCTTATCATAGACAACAGATTGAGAAAAAATATTTAAATATTTAATATTTATAAATTAGCAAAATGATAATCTTCATAGTCATTTTTTAGCTGAATGGACGCTGAGAGGTTATTCTGAGGTAAATGTTTTGTTACATGGCACTGTTTAAGCTTTACACGTTTTCCGCAGTTTGAAACACTGAATAAGCGATTACATGAGACATTTCAGTAAGTTGTACTAGGCTATCTTATAAAATAGCCTACCTTTTGATGTTCATTCATGTTCATTTCATACTATAGTAGTAACGAGAAGGATATGAGTTAGTGTTCCTGTAGAGTTCACTGTTCATTTCCAAAAAAAGCATTAATGGATAAGACTTTGAATGCATTGTAGGTCACTTTACACTCTTAAAAATAAAGGTGCTTCAAAAGGTTCTTCAAGCGATGCCATTGAAGAACCATTTTTGGTTCCACAAAGAAGCATTCAGTCAAAGGTTCCAAAAACCTTCTTTTGCCACAAAGAAGCTTTTGTGAAACAGAAAGGTTCTTCAGATGTTAAAAGTTCTTTATGGAACCATTTAGACAAAAAGGTTCTTCTATGGCATCGTGAAGCACCTTTATTTTTAAGAGTGTAGGTCGAACCGTCTGCCACATGCACTAATGCAATCATACATCTGATGTATAATGTTGTGATAAAGGATGTGAGACTACAAGTTGCTTCTCAGATAGACACTTTAATGCTGATATTTGGCACAAAAATAAAATAACAAGTGAGATGATTCAGTCAACCTGGGCTTTTTTGCAGGGTTTTGATCATCCTGTTAGTATTTTATTTTGTGATAATGATCAGCTGAATATGCATTTTCACTTACATGAACTGTGTCATACCAGAGTTTTGTTAGCTCATCATTGCATTCGATCAATTATTACAATCCATCTGATCTTTTAGCTCTTCTTGCTGTCGTCCGCTTACACCTGAAAGAAAAACCAAACTCAGTCGCTCTGCAGTATGTGGCAATCCGAGTGTTTGATTGCGATCGCATCACCTTAATCGCAGCATAACATGCTTGCGTCATTGAGAGCGGTGTCATCTCTCATTCCCTGTGGCTCTTCTACCTGTGTCATGATGCCACAAATCGCTTTTCCTTCACATGTTGAACTCATATAGCCCCACTCACCCCAGGCTGTGCCGTCACCCTCCAGCAAAGACCCTCGACTGCATCTGAATCTGAAAAAAAAGGTTTAAAAGAAGAAAAAAAACATTGTTTGAAAATGCAGACAGAATCTCGTAATCCGGTTATTAAAACAGATTTTATTGTATAACATGGAATGTCATGGAACGTGGCACGTTTTAAAAATGTACGTCTGCATATCTTAAAGTGAATGATGGCCACATACACTCTTAAAAATAAAGGTGCTTCACGATGCCACAGAAGAACCTTTTTGTCTAAATGGTTCCATAAAGAAGCTTTAACATCTGAAGAACCTTTCTGTTTCACAAAAGCTTCTTTGTGGCGAAAGAAGGTTCTTCAGATTATAAAAAGGTAAGAAAGAGATGGTTCTTTAAAGAACCTTTGACTGAATGCTTCTTTGTGGAACCAAAAATGGTTCTTCTATGGCATCGCTGTGAAGAACCTTTTGAAGCACCTTTATTTTTAAGAGTGTACTCACCTGATGTTGTTTGCGGCTGTGTCGTCTTCAATTCCTTGAGAAGATTCGACTCTCAGCTGAAATGCTGTCAAGAATCCAGAAGGGCACCATTTGATTTCTGTCCACTGACCCCAGCTGAAGAAAAAACACGAGTTTACTACCAAAAATTGAAAAAGGAAATTGATTTGTCTACTGTAGCTTATGAAGACACTGCTTCTAATTAGGGATGCTCCGATTGATCTGCCGGAGATCGGTATAGGCCGATAATCACATTTTATGACTCGATCGTTACTCATTAACGAACCAATCACAATTTGACACACACACACACACTCACACACACACACACAAACAAACAAACAAACAAAAACAAATGAAATCGTCTGCCTCATGAAATTTTTTTTTTTTTAAATGTAGTTAATATTTGCATCATTTATGATTTTTTTTACCCACACGCAAATAATTAGAATGCATTTTTTTTATTACCCGACCCGCGGATTATCCGCAGCGCCCGTGGATTTAACCGTGATCAAACTACTCCGTTTTGTTCTTTCAGTAGTTTAAATGTTTCTATTTCTTTTTTCCTCTTCAGTCTTATATTGGACAGTACTAAACCTTATGTTACATCAGACTTCTCCATGTTGGAGTTTAAATGCTTCTATTTATTTTGTCCTCTCTCTAGCATTGGACAATGTTAAATGAAACCTAATGAGTTGCATCAAACTACTCCAATAAGTTATTTTAGGAATATTTTTTATTTTTTAAATATTTTTTTTAATTAAATGTTTATTTTGTCCTCCACAGTTTACTATTGGATAATGTTTAAATAAACCTTTTGTTTTGTATTTATTTTTGTCTTATATTAAGTATCCTGATATACATAGTTATGCATAAACCCCATTTTAAAGGCATATTAAAATATATATATAAGGAACTGTATAAGGAATAATTTTTGTGATTATTTATATAACATTATTACATATGTTATAGACGGTTTCAACGGCAAAAACATAAACAAATATTGCTGCGCATGTGCGCTTTTGTGGCCCTAACTTAACTTCCGGTAAATAACTTCCAAATAGAATCAGTAACAACAGCTAAATAGGCCCTCTAGAGTAGATTATTTCTGATAACAAGCAAAATATGTTTGCTGCGTAAATCAGACGGACTTACTGAAAATACAAATTCATTCTCTGCCAGCAGGAGGTGCTTTAAAGTGGGAGAAACAGAGGTTTCCCCGGTACCGGCTGTACACAAAGCAGAGCTCTTTATCAGACATTACATGCAAGATTAAATGAAAATGACATCGAAATTTTTCTAAAGATAGTCTTCCTTCATAAATACAGTGATATAAAAACACCCGCGCCTCGTTTTGATTTTTAAACATGAAGTACATGCTCATGTTTATTCAACAAAGCCTTTTGGAAAATTGGTCAGTTTTGATATTGTGGCAAGCACCACAAATAAATACATGTATGGGAAACACATCCCACAGCACAACCACCTGAGCCCAACTTCAGTCTACTCATCACCTTATCTTTAACTGCGTTTGTAGCCGGAGCCATAGCCAGACTGATAAACAAGCAAAGACCGGAAGTTAACTCAGGGCCAGGCGCGTGCGCCCGATGAAACCATCTGTATAAAGCTTGAAGCATCAGAATCGGCATCGGTATCGGCTGATCCCCATGACAAGAAATCGGTACTCAGTATCGGCTGCAAAAATCTGCTATAACTACTATAACTACTCTGTAGACCTTACCTTCCTACTTCTGACTGAACTGAGGCGTGGTTTTCATATGAGCTTGATAAACCTTTGGACGGATCGATGCAGTGAAGGCGAATCCCGTTGAGTGCAGTGTTATCATCCCAAAAGCCATAGGAAAGTTGTTCCACCTTGAAAAAAACAACACAACACCCTAAATTTAAAAGAGCTACAATCAATCATTGAAAAGTTAACTGTAACCATCCCATAGTAACATTCATCTTTGTGTCCTGTAGTATTAAACAGGTGCAGTTCCCTGGAGATACCTGGAATTAAATGCCTAACAAATAATGATCAGTCACCAGCTCACGTTTAACCACCCCCCCCCCCCCCCCCCCATATTACTGTAATGGATTCAATGCCGGACTTGCCTTTAGACTGAACCCTGCAGCGTACGTTCCATTTGGACAGATGTCCTTAAACCCCCATGATCCCCAATTTGTTCCATAGTACACATTCAGCCACCATCTGTTTTTTCTGTAGATGTCTGGATCAGAATCCATTATGAATGTCTGAATGCTCACATGCAGCCCAAGAATGACTAACAGTAAAGAAATTAAGTGATGCATTGCTGGAGCTCTGGCCTGATCGATAAAAAATACTGATGAAATTAATTCTGTTTGATTTCTACACCAGAAACTGATCCAGGGTCAGTAAAACTGCTCAAAGGTACAATAGTTTCTTCAAATCCAGAACAGAAAACCTGAGCCGACTGCAGTCTGTCCGCAGAATATGCATTTTCATGGCTTATAAATATCATGATATCCTGGTTCTAGCCAATCAGCAGCCAGTAGCGCAGAGTGCACATCAGTGACCTGCATGTGGTTGAAAACACAAAAATACAAACACTGATCCAGCAAAATATCTGTATGCTTAACCGTAAATGTCCCTGAAAACTGTTTTTCTTGGTAAAATGCCTTTGATTTTGTGTTTTTGATGAGTGAAATATTAAGCATGCACTGCAACAGAGAATGTAAGACCTTGAAATAAATTTGCAATCTGCAATTTGTAAGCATTTGCTTACAGGTTTATTATTTCCTCAAGTGAATAAGAATGATTGCAAGGAAGCAAGTGTTAAAGGAAGTGATCTGCTAAAAATGATCATCCTGTCATCATTTAATCAACCTAATGTGGTTCCAAACCCGTATGACTGTCTTTCTTCTGAGAGGCACGAGGAGAATTTAAGTGTCATAAAAGTATGTTCATACACACTGTAAAATCTAATTAGTTAACCTTACTTTAAAATGCATGCAAGACGATTGCCTTAAAAAACTAAGTCAAGTAAAAAACTTTTTAGTTTAAAAAACTAATTAATTTTAAGTAGTGCTGGGCAATGATTACATTTTTTAATCGTGATTAATCGCATTGTGCACAAAATTCAATAATGCATTCAAAAGTAGTGTATTGTGCACTTTTTTCATTTAAAAGTACTGCTATATGAGCAAAAGTGCAATAACATTTGGTTTGCAATCACTTTAAACAAATAAGGTGCTTTTTTTGCAGCAGTATTCCTTTTACATAGTAGCAGTTAAAATATTTGAAAAAAATATATCAAATTTGAAATGTAACGCAGGGAATTCTGGGAATGTCAATTTACGGTTATTCACCGTAATGTCCAATACAGTTTTTCACCGTATATAGTAGGGGAATTTACCGTTAACCATTTAACAGGTTTTTACTGTAGCATTTTTACAGTCTTTTACCGTTAAATTCACGTTCATTTTTTACAGTGTATTTTGGTTTACGAAATTGAGCAAAAACCAATATTGTGTCAAATGTAAGTCACTTAATTTTAACTTCTTGTTTATTGAACTACTATTGTATAAAATCAGTGTCACATTGCAATTATGTTGATATTCAGAGAAACATCTTGGTCGTGTGATGTTACTTATAATCTAAAAAAAAAAAAAATCTACCGCAGTATGCATCTATAACTTTCTGTGAGTGCTGTTACTCTCATTTATCTTGATTTCTGGCATGACGTCAATAAATTATCAGTCGCGTTTACACTGAATGCAACAAAATCAGAATCATTCTCACATAAAAAAAATTTTGGTGAGTGGAGAAAGATATATCCGAAGAACAAATTCAGATTAGTTAACTAAAGAATCAGTGTTTATTCATATTATTGCTCCAGCCGGTTATCAAGACAACAGTGCTAAACTAAATGAACTTGAATATTAACGTCAATGACCTGCATGTAAACACACTTTATATAAACACTGACTGATTGGCACAAATGCTGCTCATTGCCAGTAAAAGCATGTGCCCTTTGAAACAGCTTCGCTTAGTTACTTTTTTTGGTAACACTTTATAATAACTTACATTAATAAATCATTAACAGACATTATTTTTTGCATAACAGGTCATTAGTTAACTCTAACCATCCCATAGTAACATTCATCTTCATGTCCTGTAGTGTTAAACAGGTGCAGCTCTCTGGAGATACCTGGAATTAAATAACTAATGAGTAATGATCAGTCACCAGCTTACATGTTTAACCACTAAGCCACCACATATAAATCTAATAGATTCAATGTCCAACTTACCCTGAGACTAAACCCTGCGGTGTATGTTCCAGTTGGGCACATGTAAACCCTCCATGACCCCCACTCCATTCCATTGGACACATTCAGCTCTGATCCATAAAACCTATCGACGCTTCGCTCAGAACGTCTTCATGTGGACTGCACACTCACCTGCAGCCCAATTATGACTAACAGTAAAGAAATTAAGTGATGCAATGTTGCAGCACCGGTCTGATGGATTAAAACAGTGGTGAAATTAATTATTCTTGATTTCAACACCAAAAACTGATCCAGGGTCAGTAAAACTGTTTAAAGGAACAGCTGCCTGATTCTTTCAGAGCTGCTTCAGAATAATTTTATACAGTTTATAAATATTGTGATATCCTGGTTCTAGCCAATCAGCAGCAATGTCAATGACATGTATGTGTATATATATATATATATATATATACAGTATATATATTGTATATGAAGAGTTAATTTGCCAATACAGATAACTTGTTTTTAACAATTCCCAGAAAACACGTTTTTTCATTGTGCATTCCAGTTAATCTCAATCAAACTGCAGTTGGGTTATTTAGATTAGTTTAAAAAATAACTAAAAATTACAGCTAACTAACACAATAAAAACATGATTATATAATAAAAAACATGATTTTTGAAAATTTTAGAGAGTTATCTGTTTTTGCAAATAAACTCTTCATTTATATGTAAACATCTGTATGCTTAACCTTTAATGTCCCTGAAAACTTTATTTTTTTTGCTTGGTAAAATGCCTATAAAATGTTGAGTTGCTTGTTTGATTTTGTATTTTTAATGAGTTAAATATTAAGCATGCACTGCAACACAGAGAATAAAAGACCAACCTTAAAATGAATAGCAGGTGACACCAGCGTCACCTTGATGTAGCCTACCAAGTGCTGTGCAATAAATAAATAAATAATTAAACAATAACAGAACACACAAACAATAGCAGAACACAATTTATAGATCTGCTCATATTAAAAACTTTTGAGTGGTAGTGTATATGTATAATGTCACCATGTTTGCTCTGTCTTTGTCCGATCATTGTGTTGCTCACATCCATTTGTTTTCTCGTGCAGTTTCTGCTGTCTCCCGTTTTTCCTGCTGTCAAGTTTCCTGCCACTGTTTTGGATATTTTGGATATTGCACCCACGACATCTTGACTCTTGTGCTGTTTATTTGTTTGTTTGTTCCTAACAACTGTTTAACTACACTCGCAAGTGAATATCAAGTAATTTTGTGTGATAGTTAAATATATTCTTAATAAACTACAAACAAAAAAATATATAAATTACATTTTTCCTCACATTCTTTCTTGTAGCAATTCCCTCTCAGTCACATACCTGACTGAATGGCTCATTATGCAGCTCATTATGTGGGCCTTTGTCTTCTCAGGTGTGAATCACACTATTAGGCTATTCATGATCATTCACGCCTCCTCTCATACAGCTGTTCTATACAAAAAGTGACTTAGAAAATTTTAATGAATATATTGTTTTCTGTGAAAGAGTGAACAGGATAATTTTCACATCATTTTGAAACAAAAATTCTAGGCTACAAGATCCAGTTCTCAAAAGTATTGTGAACAAATATTCTGTATGTGCTTTATGGCCTTATTCAAGTGATTTAAAAATGTTAGTTTTTCACTAACCACGCATAAACATTGCTTTCTCAAAAACACAATCATGTACATACATGCTGCTCACATATTATTGTAGCCCAGTTGGTGCCATTTTGTTTTATTAGACTTTGGCCATTTATATGTTTACAAATATGCACAAATATCAGGGCATGTCAAAACTTCTCCAGGGCCTCAAAACACCCTCAGAGCCCCAGAGGGTTAATTACAATGTTTAATTGTTTGGGAATTGAGGATACTAATTGTTAAAGTTCTGCCAGCAAAATTCTTGTCCAATCTCACTTGATACAAGACTTCAGGAGCTCAGCAGTCTGTGATTGTTGTTGTCTGATTCTCCTTTTCACGATGAGCCATACTTTTTCAATAGGAGACAGATCTGCTGGCCAGTCTAGCACATTCACTCTGTCTACGAAACCACACTGTTGTAGCACATGCAGAATGAGAGCTGGCATTGTTTTGATCTAATAACCATGGACTTCCCATGAAAGACATCATCTTGATGGCAGTATATATCTCTGTATAATCCCAGTATATGCCTCCATGTCAATTGGTACCATCGCACATACTCTGTTTGCTCTGCTGCGCCCCATACTATGACAGATGTTAGCTTTTGTTTCTGTCACTGATGAAAGTCTGGATGGTCCCTTTGGTTTTTGGGACTGAGAACTCGAAATCCATTTTTCTCGGAAACAAGTTGAAATGTGGACTCATCTGAGTACAGCACAAATTTTCTTTTTGACTATCTGAGATGAGCTCTGGCCCAGAGAACCCAGCAGCATCGCTGCATAGAATTGATGTATAGCTTTCTCCTAGAGTAACAGATATTCAAGTTGCATTTCTTGATGCAGCAGCAGACTGTGGTAAATGACAGTGGTTTTCTGAAGTACTCCTGAGCCCATGTGGCTATATTTAACACCGCAGCATGACGGCTTCTTATGCAATGCCATCTGAGGGCTCAAAGGTCGAACACATTCAAGTGAGGTTTCCTGCCTTGCCCTACATGTACGTGATTTCTCTGGATTCCTTGGATCTTTTCACAATATTATGTATGGTAGTTGGTGAAAGACCTCAATTGCAAAATGTGAGATTTGTTTGTATGACACTTCTCTTGTGAAATTTGGCACCATGTGATGAGCCATTATCCAGCTTTGCTTGCAAAGTCTGAGATGCTCCTTTTATACCCAAACATGATACCCTGACCTATTACCAAGTCACCTGCTTACTGTGAACCGTTTCAAAAGAGTTTAACATGGATATTTTATAACCTTTTCACTTTTATTTTGCCTCTGTCCCAACTTTTTGTGTGTTGTGTGTTGCAGCCGTCAAGATCAAAATTTGTTCATATTTATAAAATACATTTACGTTGGTCAGTGAAAACTTTGGAAATATTTTCTTTGTACTTTTGTCAATTAAATAAAAGTTAAAGAGAATGAACACATCAGACTCTTGATTGTATTGTACTTTACAAAACATCCCAACTTCTCTGGAATTGGGGTTGGACAACTTGATTTCTGAAGTCATAGTAATTTGTACGAAGAAATAAATACACATAACTACAGAATCAGTGTTTATCCATATTATCCTTCAAGAAAATAATGCAAAACTAAATGATTGTTAAAGTCAATAAACCGACTTTAGACAAACGCTGACTATACGGGTCAAATACTGCTCATTGCCGGTAAAGCATGTGCCATTTAAAACAGCTTCGCAGATGTTAACTGATGGACTGCAGTGCTGTGGATTACTTGTGGACTATCGTGATGTTTTTATCAGCTGTTTGGACACCATAAAAAAAACTCCTTTCAAATGGCATTGCTTGGACCTTTTGGGAATTTTTAATTTTGATATTTAATGGGTTCACAGAAATGTAATTATTTATTGTAAAGATTCTTCTCATGCTTTGATATTAAAATTAAAGTTATTGGAAATGTGCCTATTCTCCACAAAGCATTTCTTCATTTTATGATTAGTCAATCATGAGACATAAAATAATGAATGAGATGCAAAGAAATATTCAATTATTAATTACTTCTGATAGATGATTTGAATAGATATTAGGATATAATTATGAAAAATGACAGGTAAGCGGGTTGACAGCTTTATAGATAATGTAGAGTATTGAGTTTATGGATTTGAAATGCATGAACTGAAAAGACACACTTTGCATTGCCATGTAATAAGTGCGATGTACTGTCAGCCTCTGCTTTGTGCTGAGGTCCTGATCACATTAGGCTTTATTTTGTTCAGGCTTTTATTTGGTTAATGTGTGCTTATAACAGTATGCTGATCAATTATTATCCATCTGATCGTCTTGGTCTTCTTGTTGTCGTCCTCTAACACCTGAAAGAAAAGCCAAACTCAGATAAGCCAGCACTAACATCACTGAGATCTTCCAAACAGCTGTGATTCGAGTGTTTGATTGCGTTCACATCACCTTAATCGCAGCAGAACATGCGCACGTCATTGAGAGCGGTGTCGTCTCCTTCTCCTTGTGGCTCTTCTATACGCGACTGGATTCCACAAATCGCTTTTCCTACACATGTATGACTCCATTTGCCCCAATCGCCCCAGTTTGTACCGTCACCCTGCAGTAAAGACCCTCCACTGCATGTGAACCTGGAAGAAATTTGGATGTGACAACATTATGATAAAATATGTTGTTTCAATCAATACTAACAAACAGGGGCGCTGCTAGCAATGTTGGGCCCTATGAAAGAAAATGAGGTTGAGCCCCCTACGGCACCAAACATACAAGCCAACCTAGTTATCCAAAATCTTTGAGCGGTGGGGGATTGTAAACAAAAACCTAATATTAAACAGCCCAAACACTTATAGATCAACATACAAATGAATGAAGATGGCGTTATATAAGAATTAATATATATTTGTGCTTTTAGCTCAATAATATATATATATATATATATGTGTGTGTGTGTGTGTGTGTGAGAGAGAGAGAGAGAGAGAGAGAGAGAGAGAGAGAGAGAGAGAGACATATATATATATATATATATATATATATATATATATATATATATATATATATATATATACTGTATATATTAATATTTGTATTATTTTAACAGGATTTTAGTAAATGCTAACCTCTAAATTATGCACCATTTATATTCTGCAATATCAGGGTGTAACCTCTAGATGGCTGTATAGCCCTATATATAAATACATATAAACCGTTTGTTACTTGAATCAGGTTATTCATTGATATATTTTCAGACATTATTAAAGACTACATTTAGTAAAAGTTGAAATTTAAATGTTGATTTTAAGTGTCAGTTATTATTAAATCTGGACAGGGAAAGCATTTTGTTAGGCTACTCATAGCTACAGCGTGATCAGTCACACGAAAGGGCAATATTTTAAAACATAGAATTGAGTGTTAACATACCATGAATAGAGACGCTCTGTGGTTGAGATGTGTATCCTATTTTTAAAAAAATCTGCATCTCAATCAGCAACTGGTAAATTGAGATTCCAGTAGCTTTACTGACATGATAAAAAGGCTTTACAAAGCATTGACAGCGCTTCAAACCAATGGTGTTGACCATTATCCAATTTAGAGGCTACAATTCATAGTCTTCAGTCACATGACTGGCTCGAAGACCTGTTGGACAAAACATCCACAGAATTGCAGCAAAAGCTCAATTTTCCATTTGTTTCTAATCCATAAATATTTAGATATTTTGATGACCGGACTTACATCTTTGTCGGACTCGAAAACATCTCTAATTTGACAGTTTACCATCTGATCTCACTCAGTGACTAGGCTGCATAGGACGGGACGGAACCATGCAGTGAATGGGGGTGGGGTAATTTTGCCGGATATGCAGAAATAAGCCATAATTTTTTATTTGTAACTCTTTGGTAGATACATTTATAATTTCTATTGCATTACTAGTAGTACTGTTAAACAGATCTCTGGGAGCCCCAAAAGTGCGTGGGCCCTTAGAATTGTCCTAACTTCCCCCCCCTTAGCGGCGCCCCTGCTAACAAAACAAGGCAAAACTCTTGGAACTTGCAATTTGACCAGAGACCTGTAGCACAAAACTGGTTTCAATGGCTACTCAGCTGAGTATTATGAGTTTATTTTGAACAAACTTGAGTGAATATTAACCAAATTATCCACAAATGTTTTTTTTCACTCCAAAACTGAGGTGCATAAGCACAGATCAATGCGGCCTACAATCAATCAGTTCCAAAAAGATTTGGTGATGATAATAAAGTATAATAATGAGTGATTTACAAGCGATTTGTAAAAGACCGGTCATTTTTCACCAAGAGCACCAAATTAGCATTTTCAGCACAGCACAAAAGCACATACTCACGCGATGGTGTTTGCGGCCGTATCGTCACCAGCTCCTTGAGGCTTTTCGACTAACAGCAGAAAAGCATTCAGGAATCCAGAAGGACACCATTTGATATCTGTCCACCGACCCCAGCTGAAGAAAAAATACAGAGTTTTATTGATCAAACCAATCATTATTTTCAAGAAAATTAATTCGTCTAACTTATGAAGAAACGGACTCTTAACGTAACCACAAACCTGCTACATTATTACTCTTTAGACTGAACCCATTACCTGCCTACATCTGACCGAACTGAGCTGTAGTCATGATAGAGCCTCAATAAGCTACTAAGCGCATCAATGCAGTGAAGACGAATCCCGTTGAGTGCAGTGATATCACCCTTTTGAGCATAGGGAGCCTTGTCCACCTTAAAAACAAAGCAAAAACACAACACTAAATTTACAACAACATTTCATATTTTGGATGTCTTTCTTATCTGGCCGATCAATTTCAGGTCTTGAAGTCTCTACTAAAGAGCTGATGAGTTGAATCAAGTGTGTTCAAAAACGTTTACTGTTGGTGTGCTTTCCCTGGACTAACCCAATCCATAGTTACATTCCACTTCATGCTTCTTTAGTATTAAGCAGTCACAAAACTTGAGCAGGTGTTTGAGCAGTTTTCTTCTAAGGGTTTGAACCTTCAACCCTCAGTCACCAGCATACACTTCTCACCATTAAACTGTAAATAAGTCAATTCTTAGCTTACCTTTAGACTGAATCCTGCGGCGTACGTTCCAGCTGGACACATTTCCCTCGGACCCCACGACCCCCATCTCCCTCCATGCGGCACAGTTAGCTCCAATCTGTAATGTCTGTTGACACTTCGCTCAGAACGTTTTCCTGCGGACTCAACACTCACCTGCAGCCCAGTAATGACTAGCAGTGAAAACATCATGGAAATTAAGTGATGCATACTGTAGCTGCAGCACTGGCCCGATGGATTAAAATTAATTAATGGATCAAGCAGACATGGAGAGCTAATGCACTACCATAAAATTCTCAACTTTATTAAGGAAGATGGGTCATATTTATACAACACCGATTCATGCAACAACATACAGGATGCCCTTGGCATCCAATCAAAGTAATCAGAGGTCAAACATGACCCTATATGGATATTAAGAAATATAACAACAATTAAGATGCATGTATGAACATATGTGTGTGCTTGCTTGCCGTTATCATATGGGTGCACCAGTGTGTCCGAGGTCTAGTTCTCGTTTTGTCTAGGTGTGACCATAATGTGCACATAATGAAAGGAAGTTACACAAGGGCAGTCAAAAGTGAAGCTTAAGAAATAAGAAAAACTATATAAGAAAATTATAGTTAGAATAAGAAATAAGAAAATTAACAGTGTTCATATGATTTGCATGAATAAATATTTGCAGAGCAAGCTCAGATCAGTTAACTAAAGAATTAGTTTATTGCATTATTAGTACATTATTGGTCCAGCCCAGTGATCGAGACAACAGTGCAAAACTAAATGACTAAATTAAATTGAATATTGAAATCAATGACCTGTAAGTAAACACACTTTAGATGAACACTGACTGATCAGATCAGATGCTGCTCATGAAAACCGCTTTTCTTGATAGTTATTTTTTTTAAACATTTTTTTAATATTTCATGATGTTCATGATGTTTCAAACAAAAATAGATATAGATAGATAATAGAAAACAGAAATCAGACATTTAAGCAAAAAGAAAACAAAATGGTGTGTCCACTATATATATACTGTGTGTAACTTTTATGCACTGGAAAGATTTCATGGATGTTAAAGATTCTTTATGGAACCATCAATGCCAACAAAGAACCTTTATTTTTAAGAGTGTAGGATATAAATATTTCCTCAGAAAGGTAACAGGTTACAGGGCTGACACTATTACACTTAAATGTAATGCAGTGTTCCTGTAGAGTTCACTGTTGATTTCCAGGAAATGCATGAATGCAGCTGTATATAGAGTAAATAATGCACAAATCTGTACATAAATCTACTGTTCCAGATTCATACACATTATTATTATTTATTGTTGAGTCTTACTATTTAAATGTTTTTCTGTTCTCATGTCAGATGTGTATGTATTTCAAGCATGCATTGCAACACAGAGAATAAAAGAGCAACCTTAAAATGAATAGCATGCGAAAAGCTTAAACAAGAATTGTAAGGAAGCAATTGTTAAAGGAAGTGATTTGCTAAAAATTATTATTCTGTCATCATTTAATGTGCCACATGTGGTTCCAAACCCATATGACTTTAAAGGGGTCATCAGATGCAAAATTCACTTTTACATGTTGTTTGAACTGAAATGTGTGTTAGCAGTGTGTGTACACAATAGAGGTCTGCTACCCGACTCGAGGCCGACGGGTCCCAATTCACTTTTGGGTTTCGGGTCGGGTTCGGGTTAATGTTTAATGAATAGCTTCGGGTTCGGGTCGGGCTCGGGCTCGGGCTCGGGCTCGGGTTTATAGCTAAACTAAAACTATATGTAGTAGCCTAGGCTACGCTGCTTTCATAGACGCACGCACACACAACAACGACAACACAGCACGGAAACTTTTATTAGTAAAATAGCTTCGACAGGCTATTGACTCGCAACTTTATATTTCTCTGCAATGAGGGGGCAAAATCGCTGTTTTTGAAGTAACTAAGCCTCATTGCTTGTAGAGAGAGACGCGCAGACGCAGGTTCACACACACAACTTTCATCCCTCTCTCTCTCTCTCTCTCTCTCGCTAATTCAAATAAATGATATAATTAATTAATATATCATATCTCTCTCTCTCTCTCTCTCTCTCTCTCTCTCTAACTCAAATAAATTATATAATTAGCCTAATTAATTCAAATAAATGCGATCTTACCGCATTGCATCTCTGTGTCTGATTTAAAGCAGGCCGAATGCTAACAAGCCTTAACTGATGAAAATGACCATAATTTGCACGATGGAAGAATAATCGTCTTGCCGTGTACAACCATTCAAAAACTTGGCAGAATTTATGTGACTGCTGCACCTGATGTTCATAAACTTTCATAACTGGTAAGTGTTTTTCCTTTGCCTTGTGAACTGTTTCTTTACATGTATTTGTTTACTGACCGTTGCATGCAATCGTGAAATACAAAGTTAATGCTTTTTAATATTCCCCTTAATCGCATAAACCCAGCACTGCACTCTTAAAAATAAAGTTCCCAAAAGGGGGGTTTCACAGCGATGTCAAATAAGAAGAACCAGTTTTGGCTCCCCAAAGAACCTTTCAATGAACGGTTCTTAAAAGAACCATTTTTTTCATTCGTTTTGTGGAATGAAAAGGTTCCATGGATGGTAAAGGTTCTTTGTGGAACCATTGATGCCAACAAAGAAGCTTTATTTTTAAGAGTGTAAGCGGCTACACCAGGATCTTGAAGGCCTATCGATAATACAGAAGGTGTGATTACCTGCGGGGTCCATGAAAGCCCGTATTCCTAAAATGTTGCTGACGGTGTGAACGGAGGGCCAGGCCCGGGACAGGCTGACAGACATGGCCGGAGGACTGCCCAGTTTGGAGCCAGTCGGGGACATGGCGTTCGGGTAGGAGTACGGATACACGGGGTTATAGGAGATCTGCGGCGGAGAGGGTTTGCTGTCGTACTGACTCGGCTGAGACAGGTTCCCAATCTTGTTTCTTAAAATGCGACTGATGGAGCTGACGGACGGGACGTTATATTTGTCACACACCGCGTCGGCCAGCAGTCTGTCGCGTATTTCCCAAGCGAATATTCCAGGATCGCCCAGTTTGTAATCCCGTATGCTTTTCACCACGTTTGGCGTCGTGACCCGGGGTTTACTCCCACCGATAGCACCGGGTAAAATGGAGCCGGTCTCGTTGTACCTGGCCAGAATTTTGCTCACACAGCCATGAGAGACCCGCAGCTGTCGACTTATATCACACGGCCTGATTCCGAGCTGCGCCAGTTCGACGATCCGGATCCGGATCGCGTTGGGAAGAGGCCGGCCGTTGACAAACACCCCGCCGAGCTGATTGACCTCCCCGTACGTCTGATCTGCAACAACCCAGCACTGTATATTCAGCATATTCCATTTCGAACTAATACAGTATACCATCATTTTTAGTATACATTTTTTTTCTTGCACTATTGCGGCTGTTATGTAAATGAAATCTACACTCAAAATAATAATAGGCCTAATATAATAATAATAATAACATTGCTCCACAATATAACAAAGAATCGTTTAATTAGCCTATCTATATTATTATGAACAAATTTACTGAGTGGTTGCTTTAAAATTAAAGGGGTTTTCTGGCGGTTCTTCTTTTAAAAATACAAATTGGGAAATGTTGAACAAAACTAGTGACAAATGCAGACACTTTTTTTTTTTTAAACATCAAGATTTGTTTTTAAGAGTGAAAGCGCATGGCTCGACTATATGATTTGTTGCTCTATAGGCATCAAAAGACACACGATATTTACACCAAATACATCATTCGAACGGTGTAGATGCATCGTTCTCTCTCAAAAATAAACCAAAACGGGTATTTTCGCAACAATATATTAGAACCATTTTTTTTGTTCCCCAAATAACTTTTTAGTGAACAGTTCTTAAAAGAACTTTTGATGTTCTTTTTTCTGTTAAGAACGTCAAAAGAACCTTTTTCAACTATAAAGAAGCTTAGAACGTAAAAATTTCATGGATGTTAAAGATTCTTTATGGAACCATCAATGCCAACAAAGAACCTTTATTTTTAAGAGTGTAGGATATAAATATTTCCTCAGAAAGGTAACAGGTTACAGGGCTGACACTATTACACTTAAATGTAATGCAGTGTTCCTGTAGAGTTCACTGTTGATTTCCAGGAAATGCATGAATGCAGCTGTATATAGAGTAAATAATGCACAAATCTGTACATAAATCTACTGTTCCAGATTCATACACATTATTATTATTTATTGTTGAGTCTTACTATTTAAATGTTTTTCTGTTCTCATGTCAGATGTGTATGTATTTCAAGCATGCATTGCAACACAGAGAATAAAAGAGCAACCTTAAAATGAATAGCATGCGAAAAGCTTAAACAAGAATTGTAAGGAAGCAATTGTTAAAGGAAGTGATTTGCTAAAAATTATTATTCTGTCATCATTTAATGTGCCACATGTGGTTCCAAACCCATATGACTTTAAAGGGGTCATCAGATGCAAAATTCACTTTTACATGTTGTTTGAACTGAAATGTGTGTTAGCAGTGTGTGTACACAATAGAGGTCTGCTACCCGACTCGAGGCCGACGGGTCCCGAAATACTTTCGGGTTTCGGGTCGGGTTCGGGTTAATGTTTAATGAATAGCTTCGGGTTCGGGTCGGGCTCGGGCTCGGGCTCGGGCTCGGGTTTATAGCTAAACTAAAACTATATGTAGTAGCCTAGGCTACGCTGCTTTCATAGACGCACGCACACACAACAACGACAACACAGCACGGAAACTTTTATTAGTAAAATAGCTTCGACAGGCTATTGACTCGCAACTTTATATTTCTCTGCAATGAGGGGGCAAAATCGCTGTTTTTGAAGTAACTAAGCCTCATTGCTTGTAGAGAGAGACGCGCAGACGCAGGTTCACACACACAACTTTCATCCCTCTCTCTCTCTCTCTCTCTCTCGCTAATTCAAATAAATGATATAATTAATTAATTCAAATAAATGCGATCTTACCGCATTGCATCTCTGTGTCTGATTTAAAGCAGGCCGAATGCTAACAAGCCTTAACTGATGAAAATGACCATAATTTGCACGATGGAAGAATAATCGTCTTGCCGTGTACAACCATTCAAAAACTTGGCAGAATTTATGTGACTGCTGCACCTGATGTTCATAAACTTTCATAACTGGTAAGTGTTTTTCCTTTGCCTTGTGAACTGTTTCTTTACATGTATTTGTTTACTGACCGTTGCATGCAATCGTGAAATACAAATTTTTTTTTTTTTAATTGGCTATTCGTTTTGTGGGGGAAAAAAAAGATTTCGGGTCCGGGTCGGGTTCGGGCTTCAGTTTAAAGCCCGTGCAGACCTCTAGTACACAACCACCCTATAATGATAAAAATCCACCCAGTGTTTTTTTTTTTTTAAATCTCGATAAATCCAAACCCCTTTGTCAAATCAAGCATTTCTCAGATTCTTGCAAGTGTGACGTCACACAGGGCAAGGCCAGGCCCCTCCCATGATAGTTGATTGACACTGGCGTTTTACCTTAGACCCATTCTGAGTTTAGTTAGCAAGTTTCACAATGAATGCGGCTAAAGTTTACAGTCTCTCAGAGAACTGCGTGTCACCCCACATAAGAGAGGGGTGGGGTGAGCAGGGCTCATTAGCATTTAAAGGGAAATGTACCAAAATGGCTCGCTGTAAACAGAGCTGTTTTTGACAGGTTAAAAGGGTGTTATTTTACACTACATTGATAATTTTTAGCCAAAGTTTGTTATAGACTTTTCATTAAAGAATCATATCAACTTGTGGAAAATGGGCATCCGATGACCCCTTTAAGTATCATGAAAATATGTTCATACAACTTGACTGTTGCATTTTTTAAAGTCCTATGATGCCTTGCATGAAGAAATAAATATACGCGAAACAAATTTGGATCAGTTAACTAAAGAATCAGTGTTTATTTATATTATTGTTCCGGCCAATGATCAAGACAGCAATGCAAAACTAATTGACTAAATGAACTCGGCCTAAATTCACTTAAAAAAATAGATTATGTAAAGCAGAAATCAGGCCTTTAAGCAAAAGAAAAAAAATTATATTAATGTGAAGAAAATTAATATATATATAAAAAAAAGGAAGGTAAAAGGTTCTTTATGGAAAAATAAATGCCAACAATTAACCATTATTTTTAAGAGTGTAGGATATAATTTGCCCTCAGAAAGGTAACAAAGTTTATAGCTAACAGGGTTAGTATTACACTTAAATTTAATGTAAAGTTCCTGTAGAGCAGGGATTCTCAAACCTCTCCATGAAGGACCCCCAGCACTGCACTCCCTCTATCTGACACACCCTCTTCAGGTCTTGCAGTCTCCACTAATGAGCTGATGAGTTGAATCAAGTGTGATAGATGAGGGAGACATACAAAATGTGCAGAGCTGGGGGCACTCCAGGACAGATTTGAGAACCACTGCTGTGGAGTTCACTGTTCATTCCCAGGTTTGCTTTGGCATATAAGACATACACGGCCCATTAATTTACTCTTTATAGAACACTTACGATCACGCTGTTGGTCTGAATATTAGTCGTGTAATCACCCGTGTTACAATCTCTTTTTGAATTGCAACAAAATAAGGGAGTCATCACACAAATAAATTACTTAATAATTAGCTGCGGCTAATTAAAGTGAATTTATTTGTCCATGGAAGACAGAACATAGAATGCAAATATGCAATAAGTGTGTAGCAATCATGAAAGACAGCAATCCAACCAAACACAGTCCAAGGACCCTCTAAGAACAGCAACCGTCCCCAAAGGAGATGGATCAAAGGCGGCGGTGATCTCTCGTATCTCTCCCATCTCATCAGTTCTCCAGTAGCCTCATGAGTAACCCAAAGTACAGCGCAAACAAAGACAGCCCAAGCTCAGCCCACACTCACATCTCTCTCGCCAGCTCTGTCCCAGTCTTTTATAGAGCGCCATTATTACATGCAGGTGTGCAACCACTCCCCTCAGCCAATCACCTGCAACTCAGAAATATCCGGTGACTTACAGGCACATCACACCTGCCATGCTTATATTCAGTGATATTACTTAAATTATTTACTGCATGTAATTTTTTTTGCATTGAAATATCAGTTTCAAAATCAGTCTAGAATGCACTGATTTCTACAAAGCCTCTCCTTTCCAAAAATCCCAGAGGGCTCTGATTGGCCAGCTGACCCAGTGCGTTGTGATTGGCCGAACACTCAAGTGTGTGTTGGAAATGTGATGCCTCTTACTGTAAGTTGCAAAAAAGTTTAATAAATAAAAATCAAGGGATATTTATATATGTATGTTCCTGGAAGAAAACGCTCCGGTTACTGACGTAACCTCGGTTCCTTGAGATAAGGGAACGAGCATTGTGTATGGAGAACACTCATGTTTTACTCTGTACTGAAGCCTGATTTGTTCACATTTGTGTAGCTGCACAAACCAATGGTGCTTTAGTCTGCCAGAAAGGGTGGAGCCGACGTGTATATAAGTCGGCTCGCAGTGACATTCAACAGACCATTAAACTGAAGCGACAGTCATTTATTCGCACAGCTTATAGCGCGGCAAGTGACACAATGCTCATTCCCTTATCTCAGGGAACCGAGGTTACGTCAGTAACCGGAGCGTTCCCTTTCGAACGTTCACTTCACGTTGTGTATGGGGAACGCCGTGCTGTGAGCAGATACAGGATCTCCTGCTCTGTGAGCCCAGTCTCGGAGCACTAATAAGGACCCCCAAAAAACCTGAGCACATTGCGCCCCAAGCTGGTAGCTGAGGGCTCTAATATAACCACTTCGCCCGAAGGGAAGAGTGGAACATTAAACAGACAAAACTCGCGCCTGCAAAGCAGGGATGTCTATGTTATAAAATCTGGCAAATGTGGACGGCGACGACCAGCCGGCAGCTGCACAGATCTCACCAATAGATATTCTGCTGGACCACACCCAGGAGGAGGCCATCTCTCTTGTGGAATGGGCCCTCACACCTATAGGGCATTGCAATCCTTCTGATGCGTAAGCTAGGGCTATCGCATCAACAATCCAGCGAGAAAGTCATTGCTTTGTGGCCGGCAGCCCTTTATGGCGGCCTCCAAAGCAAACTAATAACTGCTCCGACTGCCTAAACAGGCTAGAGCTCTCCAGGTATGCTCTCAGCGCCCTCACTGGGCAGAACATGTTTGGGCCTTGCTCACAATCTGTAACAGGGAGCGCCGATAGGGAGATCACCTGAGCTCTGAATGGAGTTGAGAGCACCTTAGGAACATAACCATGTCTCGGTTTTAGAACGACCTTACAGTCATTAGGCCCAAACTCAAGACACGAGGCGCTGATTGACAGCGCCTGCAAATCGCCCACTCGTTTAACCGACGCCAAAGCCAGGAGGAGCGCCGTTTTATGCAATAAGGGCCATAGATTGGCCGAGTTGAGCGGCTCAAAGGGGGGTCCTTTTAGGGCCCGCAGGACTATAGACAAGTCCCAAGATGGCACAGTCTGAGGGCGAGGAGGATTCAGCCTCCGTGCACCCTTCAGGAAATTAACGATCAGGTCGTTCCTGCCGATTGAATGGCCAGGTTCGCTGGTTCGCTGCGATAGCTGCCACATATACTTTGAGCATGGAGGTGGCTCGCCCCCTATCCAGCAGCTCTTGCAAAAAGGTCAGCACGTGGGACACATCACATGATATCGGGTCCAAACCCCGTGCAGAACACCAGATAAGGAAGACCGACCATTTTTGGCTGTAAAGCCATCTTGTAGACGCCAAGCCTGGTTCCTCCAGAGTGGGGCCACTAGGAGGAGAGTGCACTTAGTCTCCCTGACCCGCCTGACGACCTGAGGAATCAGGGCGATCGGGGGAAAAGCGTATAGGTGAGCACTTTGCCAATCGTGGGCCAGAGCATCTCGCTGTATCGAAAAATATGTTGGGCAGTGAGAGTTGTCTTCTGAAGCAAAGAGGTCGACCTCTGCCCTCCCGAAGACTGACCAGATCTCTTGAACCATTGAGTTGGAAGCGTCCGTTGTGACTACCTTCATTACAGCTTCATTTGCTATATTGTATGTGGGTCCACTATCACAGCGGTAAAACATTCGGGTACGCACTGCACCTGCAGGACGTGACTTACTGGAAACGAAACTCCATTGCTCAGAGGTGCTCGGAGGGATAGAGAATGAAAGCTAGCTGTTTTGCGGGGCATTCCGGCCGAAGTGAGAACAGAGCCCCTCCTCCTCCTCTCTAGCGCATCAGGATGGCTTAGGTGGCTCGGGGTCCAGCACAACTCATGGGCGGGGACCTTGACGCTTCGGAAAGGGGAAGCGTTTCGCCGTCCGGGAGCATTGCTGCAGCCCAGGCTCAGATTTGCGTTGGGGCTGAGGCTGCGCCGGCTTTGTAGGCTGAGTGGCAGGGTTCTTCTGGCGGCTCGCAGCCGCGGGGCCAGAGCGCTTGGGGAGGAAGTGACACAGCGCCTGCGACGTCTTCTGAGCCTCCGAAAACCTCTCTGCAAACCTGTCCACAGCGGGGCCGAACAGACCCTTCGGCGAGACCGGTGAGTCGAGGAAGGCCATTTTCTTAGCGTCCCTGATCTCAGTGAGGTTCAACCATAGGTGGCTATATATATATATATATATAAAAAAAATTATATTATGATAAAATTAAATGCAATTAACAAACTAGTGATCATTTTTATTAAGAACTCTTAATAATAACAATATTATTCTATGAAACCTACAAGATCCAATTTGACTTAATTTAGAAAAGTAAATTATGAATGAAAAAAATAAAAGCAACATTTGCACAGACCTCTTTTAACATCCATCGAACCTTTTTTAATGCACAAAACGTTCTTTACAGTGGAAAAGGGTTCTTAAGATGTTACTAAAAAAATGGTTCTGAAAGATTCTTTGTGGAACCAAGAATGGTTCTTCTGAGAAAACACCCACGGAACTTTTACTTTTAAGAACGTTTGTTTATATTGTGATCAAAATTGGAAATTAAACATGTCCGCGTAAATTATGCACATGCTAAAATAAATGAACCGATAGGCCTAAATTAAAAGTTCACCTGGGTGTACTTAATGTCGCTTTCTACTGGAGGTTTGTCGATGCCGTTGACTCCGTGAACGGAAGGAAATGAATGTCTGTTAACGCCCGTCCAGTCCTCCATTTTCGGCTGGTAACTCTCTGTTCCGGCAATAGCTGTAAAAATGTATAAAAATAAAACCCGTTTAAATAGTTGCAGCTGCTGCACGTTAGCAAAAACAACAACAAATAAAATAATAATTGATTATGATTTCAAGATGCAGTCTAACCTTGGAGTAAATCCTAAAGAACTGAACTTCAAATTGGCTCAGTCTGAAAATGATACGGGCTTCTTATGCAAACAACACTGGCCACATTTAGAAATAGAAACACGACAAATGCATTATCAGACTATTGTGAGAGCGATTGTGTTTTTAGTTTATTAAACCAAATTAATTTCAAATGGGCCTCACATTCTGCTCAGCAGAAATCTCACAGTGATGCCTGATGCCATAAGAAAACATTTTCTTTTTATTCTCTGCAATCATGCTTTAAACACTGATCCGAAGAACCAACATCAATCATTTTTTTAATCTCCAAAAAGGAACACATCAAGAGTGCAGAAGCAACGCAACACTAATATTTCAGATACATAAAAGATTCCCCAAAGACCTCACCCATTCTCAATTTCTATGCAAACTCGCTGTCATACAATATTTCGCCAATATTGGAACTTTTGCTTTGGATGACAAACTGGCAAGACATTAAAAATACAATAGCTGATAAATTAATGCTTTTTAATATTCCCCTTAATCGCATAAACCCAGCACTGCACTCTTAAAAATAAAGTTCCCAAAAGGGGGGTTTCACAGCGATGTCAAATAAGAAGAACCAGTTTTGGCTCCCCAAAGAACCTTTCAATGAACGGTTCTTAAAAGAACCATTTTTTTCATTCGTTTTGTGGAATGAAAAGGTTCCATGGATGGTAAAGGTTCTTTGTGGAACCATTGATGCCAACAAAGAAGCTTTATTTTTAAGAGTGTAAGCGGCTACACCAGGATCTTGAAGGCCTATCGATAATACAGAAGGTGTGATTACCTGCGGGGTCCATGAAAGCCCGTATTCCTAAAATGTTGCTGACGGTGTGAACGGAGGGCCAGGCCCGGGACAGGCTGACAGACATGGCCGGAGGACTGCCCAGTTTGGAGCCAGTCGGGGACATGGCGTTCGGGTAGGAGTACGGATACACGGGGTTATAGGAGATCTGCGGCGGAGAGGGTTTGCTGTCGTACTGACTCGGCTGAGACAGGTTCCCAATCTTGTTTCTTAAAATGCGACTGATGGAGCTGACGGACGGGACGTTATATTTGTCACACACCGCGTCGGCCAGCAGTCTGTCGCGTATTTCCCAAGCGAATATTCCAGGATCGCCCAGTTTGTAATCCCGTATGCTTTTCACCACGTTTGGCGTCGTGACCCGGGGTTTACTCCCACCGATAGCACCGGGTAAAATGGAGCCGGTCTCGTTGTACCTGGCCAGAATTTTGCTCACACAGCCATGAGAGACCCGCAGCTGTCGACTTATATCACACGGCCTGATTCCGAGCTGCGCCAGTTCGACGATCCGGATCCGGATCGCGTTGGGAAGAGGCCGGCCGTTGACAAACACCCCGCCGAGCTGATTGACCTCCCCGTACGTCTGATCTGCAACAACCCAGCACTGTATATTCAGCATATTCCATTTCGAACTAATACAGTATACCATCATTTTTAGTATACATTTTTTTTCTTGCACTATTGCGGCTGTTATGTAAATGAAATCTACACTCAAAATAATAATAGGCCTAATATAATAATAATAATAACATTGCTCCACAATATAACAAAGAATCGTTTAATTAGCCTATCTATATTATTATGAACAAATTTACTGAGTGGTTGCTTTAAAATTAAAGGGGTTTTCTGGCGGTTCTTCTTTTAAAAATACAAATTGGGAAATGTTGAACAAAACTAGTGACAAATGCAGACACTTTTTTTTTTTTAAACATCAAGATTTGTTTTTAAGAGTGAAAGCGCATGGCTCGACTATATGATTTGTTGCTCTATAGGCATCAAAAGACACACGATATTTACACCAAATACATCATTCGAACGGTGTAGATGCATCGTTCTCTCTCAAAAATAAACCAAAACGGGTATTTTCGCAACAATATATTAGAACCATTTTTTTTGTTCCCCAAATAACTTTTTAGTGAACAGTTCTTAAAAGAACTTTTGATGTTCTTTTTTCTGTTAAGAACGTCAAAAGAACCTTTTTCAACTATAAAGAAGCTTAGAACGTAAAAATTTCATGGATGTTAAAGATTCTTTATGGAACCATCAATGCCAACAAAGAACCTTTATTTTTAAGAGTGTAGGATATAAATATTTCCTCAGAAAGGTAACAGGTTACAGGGCTGACACTATTACACTTAAATGTAATGCAGTGTTCCTGTAGAGTTCACTGTTGATTTCCAGGAAATGCATGAATGCAGCTGTATATAGAGTAAATAATGCACAAATCTGTACATAAATCTACTGTTCCAGATTCATACACATTATTATTATTTATTGTTGAGTCTTACTATTTAAATGTTTTTCTGTTCTCATGTCAGATGTGTATGTATTTCAAGCATGCATTGCAACACAGAGAATAAAAGAGCAACCTTAAAATGAATAGCATGCGAAAAGCTTAAACAAGAATTGTAAGGAAGCAATTGTTAAAGGAAGTGATTTGCTAAAAATTATTATTCTGTCATCATTTAATGTGCCACATGTGGTTCCAAACCCATATGACTTTAAAGGGGTCATCAGATGCAAAATTCACTTTTACATGTTGTTTGAACTGAAATGTGTGTTAGCAGTGTGTGTACACAATAGAGGTCTGCTACCCGACTCGAGGCCGACGGGTCCCGAAATACTTTCGGGTTTCGGGTCGGGTTCGGGTTAATGTTTAATGAATAGCTTCGGGTTCGGGTCGGGCTCGGGCTCGGGCTCGGGCTCGGGTTTATAGCTAAACTAAAACTATATGTAGTAGCCTAGGCTACGCTGCTTTCATAGACGCACGCACACACAACAACGACAACACAGCACGGAAACTTTTATTAGTAAAATAGCTTCGACAGGCTATTGACTCGCAACTTTATATTTCTCTGCAATGAGGGGGCAAAATCGCTGTTTTTGAAGTAACTAAGCCTCATTGCTTGTAGAGAGAGACGCGCAGACGCAGGTTCACACACACAACTTTCATCCCTCTCTCTCTCTCTCTCTCTCTCGCTAATTCAAATAAATGATATAATTAATTAATTCAAATAAATGCGATCTTACCGCATTGCATCTCTGTGTCTGATTTAAAGCAGGCCGAATGCTAACAAGCCTTAACTGATGAAAATGACCATAATTTGCACGATGGAAGAATAATCGTCTTGCCGTGTACAACCATTCAAAAACTTGGCAGAATTTATGTGACTGCTGCACCTGATGTTCATAAACTTTCATAACTGGTAAGTGTTTTTCCTTTGCCTTGTGAACTGTTTCTTTACATGTATTTGTTTACTGACCGTTGCATGCAATCGTGAAATACAAATTTTTTTTTTTTTAATTGGCTATTCGTTTTGTGGGGGAAAAAAAAGATTTCGGGTCCGGGTCGGGTTCGGGCTTCAGTTTAAAGCCCGTGCAGACCTCTAGTACACAACCACCCTATAATGATAAAAATCCACCAAGTGTTTTTTTTTTTTTAAATCTCGATAAATCCAAACCCCTTTGTCAAATCAAGCATTTCTCAGATTCTTGCAAGTGTGACGTCACACAGGGCAAGGCCAGGCCCCTCCCATGATAGTTGATTGACACTGGCGTTTTACCTTAGACCCATTCTGAGTTTAGTTAGCAAGTTTCACAATGAATGCGGCTAAAGTTTACAGTCTCTCAGAGAACTGCGTGTCACCCCACATAAGAGAGGGGTGGGGTGAGCAGGGCTCATTAGCATTTAAAGGGAAATGTACCAAAATGGCTCGCTGTAAACAGAGCTGTTTTTGACAGGTTAAAAGGGTGTTATTTTACACTACATTGAGAATTTTTAGCCAAAGTTTGTTATAGACTTTTCATTAAAGAATCATATCAACTTGTGGAAAATGGGCATCCGATGACCCCTTTAAGTATCATGAAAATATGTTCATACAACTTGACTGTTGCATTTTTTAAAGTCCTATGATGCCTTGCATGAAGAAATAAATATACGCGAAACAAATTTGGATCAGTTAACTAAAGAATCAGTGTTTATTTATATTATTGTTCCGGCCAATGATCAAGACAGCAATGCAAAACTAATTGACTAAATGAACTCGGCCTAAATTCACTTAAAAAAATAGATTATGTAAAGCAGAAATCAGGCCTTTAAGCAAAAGAAAAAAAAATTATATTAATGTGAAGAAAATTAATATATATATAAAAAAAAGGAAGGTAAAAGGTTCTTTATGGAAAAATAAATGCCAACAATTAACCATTATTTTTAAGAGTGTAGGATATAATTTGCCCTCAGAAAGGTAACAAAGTTTATAGCTAACAGGGTTAGTATTACACTTAAATTTAATGTAAAGTTCCTGTAGAGCAGGGATTCTCAAACCTCTCCATGAAGGACCCCCAGCACTGCACTCCCTCTATCTGACACACCCTCTTCAGGTCTTGCAGTCTCCACTAATGAGCTGATGAGTTGAATCAAGTGTGATAGATGAGGGAGACATACAAAATGTGCAGAGCTGGGGGCACTCCAGGACAGATTTGAGAACCACTGCTGTGGAGTTCACTGTTCATTCCCAGGTTTGCTTTGGCAAATAAGACATACACGGCCCATTAATTTACTCTTTATAGAACACTTACGATCACGCTGTTGGTCTGAATATTAGTCGTGTAATCACCCGTGTTACAATCTCTTTTTGAATTGCAACAAAATAAGGGAGTCATCACACAAATAAATTACTTAATAATTAGCTGCGGCTAATTAAAGTGAATTTATTTGTCCATGGAAGACAGAACATAGAATGCAAATATGCAATAAGTGTGTAGCAATCATGAAAGACAGCAATCCAACCAAACACAGTCCAAGGACCCTCTAAGAACAGCAACCGTCCCCAAAGGAGATGGATCAAAGGCGGCGGTGATCTCTCGTATCTCTCCCATCTCATCAGTTCTCCAGTAGCCTCATGAGTAACCCAAAGTACAGCGCAAACAAAGACAGCCCAAGCTCAGCCCACACTCACATCTCTCTCGCCAGCTCTGTCCCAGTCTTTTATAGAGCGCCATTATTACATGCAGGTGTGCAACCACTCCCCTCAGCCAATCACCTGCAACTCAGAAATATCCGGTGACTTACAGGCACATCACACCTGCCATGCTTATATTCAGTGATATTACTTAAATTATTTACTGCATGTAATTTTTTTTGCATTGAAATATCAGTTTCAAAATCAGTCTAGAATGCACTGATTTCTACAAAGCCTCTCCTTTCCAAAAATCCCAGAGGGCTCTGATTGGCCAGCTGACCCAGTGCGTTGTGATTGGCCGAACACTCAAGTGTGTGTTGGAAATGTGATGCCTCTTACTGTAAGTTGCAAAAAAGTTTAATAAATAAAAATCAAGGGATATTTATATATGTATGTTCCTGGAAGAAAACGCTCCGGTTACTGACGTAACCTCGGTTCCTTGAGATAAGGGAACGAGCATTGTGTATGGAGAACACTCATGTTTTACTCTGTACTGAAGCCTGATTTGTTCACATTTGTGTAGCTGCACAAACCAATGGTGCTTTAGTCTGCCAGAAAGGGTGGAGCCGACGTGTATATAAGTCGGCTCGCAGTGACATTCAACAGACCATTAAACTGAAGCGACAGTCATTTATTCGCACAGCTTATAGCGCGGCAAGTGACACAATGCTCATTCCCTTATCTCAGGGAACCGAGGTTACGTCAGTAACCGGAGCGTTCCCTTTCGAACGTTCACTTCACGTTGTGTATGGGGAACGCCGTGCTGTGAGCAGATACAGGATCTCCTGCTCTGTGAGCCCAGTCTCGGAGCACTAATAAGGACCCCCAAAAAACCTGAGCACATTGCGCCCCAAGCTGGTAGCTGAGGGCTCTAATATAACCACTTCGCCCGAAGGGAAGAGTGGAACATTAAACAGACAAAACTCGCGCCTGCAAAGCAGGGATGTCTATGTTATAAAATCTGGCAAATGTGGACGGCGACGACCAGCCGGCAGCTGCACAGATCTCACCAATAGATATTCTGCTGGACCACACCCAGGAGGAGGCCATCTCTCTTGTGGAATGGGCCCTCACACCTATAGGGCATTGCAATCCTTCTGATGCGTAAGCTAGGGCTATCGCATCAACAATCCAGCGAGAAAGTCATTGCTTTGTGGCCGGCAGCCCTTTATGGCGGCCTCCAAAGCAAACTAATAACTGCTCCGACTGCCTAAACAGGCTAGAGCTCTCCAGGTATACTCTCAGAGCCCTCACTGGGCAGAACATGTTTGGGCCTTGCTCACAATCTGTAACAGGGAGCGCCGATAGGGAGATCACCTGAGCTCTGAATGGAGTTGAGAGCACCTTAGGAACATAACCATGTCTCGGTTTTAGAACGACCTTACAGTCATTAGGCCCAAACTCAAGACACGAGGCGCTGATTGACAGCGCCTGCAAATCGCCCACTCGTTTAACCGACGCCAAAGCCAGGAGGAGCGCCGTTTTATGCAATAAGGGCCATAGATTGGCCGAGTTGAGCGGCTCAAAGGGGGGTCCTTTTAGGGCCCGCAGGACTATAGACAAGTCCCAAGATGGCACAGTCTGAGGGCGAGGAGGATTCAGCCTCCGTGCACCCTTCAGGAAATTAACGATCAGGTCGTTCCTGCCGATTGAATGGCCAGGTTCGCTGGTTCGCTGCGATAGCTGCCACATATACTTTGAGCATGGAGGTGGCTCGCCCCCTATCCAGCAGCTCTTGCAAAAAGGTCAGCACGTGGGACACATCACATGATATCGGGTCCAAACCCCGTGCAGAACACCAGATAAGGAAGACCGACCATTTTTGGCTGTAAAGCCATCTTGTAGACGCCAAGCCTGGTTCCTCCAGAGTGGGGCCACTAGGAGGAGAGTGCACTTAGTCTCCCTGACCCGCCTGACGACCTGAGGAATCAGGGCGATCGGGGGAAAAGCGTATAGGTGAGCACTTTGCCAATCGTGGGCCAGAGCATCTCGCTGTATCGAAAAATATGTTGGGCAGTGAGAGTTGTCTTCTGAAGCAAAGAGGTCGACCTCTGCCCTCCCGAAGACTGACCAGATCTCTTGAACCATTGAGTTGGAAGCGTCCGTTGTGACTACCTTCATTACAGCTTCATTTGCTATATTGTATGTGGGTCCACTATCACAGCGGTAAAACATTCGGGTACGCACTGCACCTGCAGGACGTGACTTACTGGAAACGAAACTCCATTGCTCAGAGGTGCTCGGAGGGATAGAGAATGAAAGCTAGCTGTTTTGCGGGGCATTCCGGCCGAAGTGAGAACAGAGCCCCTCCTCCTCCTCTCTAGCGCATCAGGATGGCTTAGGTGGCTCGGGGTCCAGCACAACTCATGGGCGGGGACCTTGACGCTTCGGAAAGGGGAAGCGTTTCGCCGTCCGGGAGCATTGCTGCAGCCCAGGCTCAGATTTGCGTTGGGGCTGAGGCTGCGCCGGCTTTGTAGGCTGAGTGGCAGGGTTCTTCTGGCGGCTCGCAGCCGCGGGGCCAGAGCGCTTGGGGAGGAAGTGACACAGCGCCTGCGACGTCTTCTGAGCCTCCGAAAACCTCTCTGCAAACCTGTCCACAGCGGGGCCGAACAGACCCTTCGGCGAGACCGGTGAGTCGAGGAAGGCCATTTTCTTAGCGTCCCTGATCTCAGTGAGGTTCAACCATAGGTGGCGCTCCAGCACCACCAAACTGGCCATGGTCTTGCTGATCACCTGCGCCGTTGCTTTCGTGGCGGCAGAGCCAGAACTGTTGCGGTGCGCAGCTCTTTGAAAGAGGACGCGGGGAGGGCAGGGCACGTGGGGGCTGAGGCGACGTGACACCGCTCAAGCCCGCTGAGAAGGACCCGCTGCCCCGCTGTTTCTTTCTCTTAGGAGAGAAAGGAAACGGGAGGGCTGAGCAAGGGGGACCGCCTTCATGTAAAAAGGCGATCCGCGAGCGGAGACGGGAAAGACTAATACTCTCTCTATGGGAGCATGAGCCTTCAGTGAGCGTAGCCTCTGCGTGGCGCTGCCGAGACAGGCGACGCACTCACTGTACCCGTCCGTCACACACTCGGGGCGCGACATTTGAAACAACGCACGCTGAGAAATTTGCTCTTTAGGAATTGCTCTTGCTTGCTCTTCAAGCGCCGGATGGCCGCTGTGAATCCTCGCTGCTTCAGGCGTCTTCGACGGCGGCGAGCAAAGCTGGAGCTTCTTCTTCCTCGGCTTCTTGGCTTCTTCCAGAGTCAGCGAAGAGATAATCCTCGTCACTGAAGGAGAATGATCTGATGAATGGCGCTGCAAGCCGGCTTATATACAGGTCGGCTCCACCCCTTCTGGCGGGCTAAAGCGCCATTGGTTTGTGCAGCTACACAAACGTGAACAAACCAGGCTTCAGTACAGAGTAAAACAGGAGTTTTCTCCATACACACAATGTGAAGTGAACGTTAGAAAGGGAACTGGAGGTGGTAGACTAGAGTTTTTGCTTCAAAATTATGTGAAAATCATCCTGTTCACTCTTTCACAGAAAACAATATATTGATTTAACTTTTGTAAGACATGATTTGTTTTAGAAAGGTGTATGCGAGGGACGTTTTTAACAAAAAATCCGAGTCCATAATCCATAATAACGCTTCCTCCAGTGAAAAAGTGCATCTCCTGTTGTCTCTCACATCAAAATCCAGCCACATATTTGTTTAGA
>NW_015506118.1:26903-30602 GCF_001515645.1 Sinocyclocheilus grahami | reverse complement strand
GGTCAACGAAGAAGCACATTAATCAACAGACAAACACTAATGTCATTTCAAGCTAAATTAATATTTTAATAGATGTTACAGAAAAAAGCAGGTTTACAGCTTTACAGTTAATGTAGAGTATGGAGTTTGTGGATTTGAAATGCATGAACTGATAAGACACAATAAGTGAGATGATGTACTGTCAGCCTCTCAGGCTTTATTTTTTGACTAGCTGTTGTATGACATGGTTAATGTAAGCTCATAACAGTATGCTGATCAATTATTATCCATCTGATCTTCTTGCTGTTCTTGTTGTCGGCCTCTAACACCTGAAAGAAAAGCCAAACTCAGATAAGCCAGCACTAACATCACAGAGATCTTCCAAACAGCTGTGATCCGAGTGTTTGATTTTGTTCACATCACCTTAATCGCAGCAGAACATGCGCACGTCATTGAGAGCGGTGTCGTCTCCTCGTCCTTGTGGCTCTTCTATCTGCGTCTTGATACCACAAATCGCTTTTCCTTCACATGTATTACTCCAATCGCCCCAATCACCCCAGCGTGTGCCGTCACCCTGCAGTAAAGGCCCTCCACTGCATTTGAACCTGGAAGAAGTTTGGGTGTAAAAACATAATAAAATGTTGTTTCAATCAGTACTAACAAAACAAGGCAAAACGAACTCTTGGAACTTGCCATTTGACTTGCACCTAAAAATTTTTTTAGGTGCCACAGAATAAATGTTTTATTTTTATAATTTTTAACACTTTAACATTTCAGTGTGTTTATGTCTCATCTTTCATGCGTTTATCAGCATTTTAATCCATCTTGTACTTTAGATGTCATGGGAACTAAGGTTCACTTAAAGTGGGAGCTAGGCACGCAACGCTCTCAGATTTTCATGTTGCAATAATTGCTAAAGCTTTATCACGGTATACAGTATTATCACAGTACCACCAATGCCACAACCAGATCTGCTTTTAGCAAGTGCACCGTTAGCGCTGGTGTTTTTTTCCACCAAAACTTTGATGTGCATTGTCTATTTATTACATCAACATAACAAATTATGTGATCGTAAAAAAAGCAGGGAAAAAAGGCATTACATGCAAATTTTTAAATCATAACATGTACAGTTTTTATAGTCGCCAGTGGTTACTTCAGCAAAAAAATTACTCACAAATTAATATTATTAGTTGCAAATGCGACCATTTTAGTCGCAGTCTGGAGCCCTGCAATCAGTTCCAGTAAGATTTGGGGATGATAGTTAAGCATAATAATGAGTGATTCACAAGCAATTTGTAAAAGACCAGTCATTTTAGAGCACCAAATTAGATTAAAGGATTTTTAGCACAGCAGAAACTCACATGATGTTGTTTGCGGCCGTGTCGTCACCATCTCCTTGAGATTTCTCGACTCTCAGCTGAAAAGCAGTCAAGAATCCAGAAGGACACCATTTGATATCAGTCCACCGACCCCAGCTGAAGAAAAAACACAGTTTTATTGATCAAACCAATCATTATTTTTAAGAAAATGAATTTGTCTAGCTTATGAAAAAACTGCCTCTGTATCTTAATGTAACAATTCTTAATAACTGCAAACCTGCTACATTATTACTCTTTAGACTCTTTAGCCCATTACCTGCCTACATCTGACTGAACTGAGGCGTAGCTGTGATACGAGTTTGATGAGCCTTTAGACGGATCAACACAGTGAAGACGAATCCCGTTGAGTGCAGTGTCATCTCCTTGAATAGGATCTTCAACCTTAAAAACAAAACAAAAAAAACCACAACACTAAGACATAAGAAAGAGAAAAGGAGTAATCTTAACTCCAAACCTCTAGTGTTCCTGGAGGTCCACCAACATCACACATTTTGGATGTCTACTAAAGAGGTGTTCAGTTGAATCAAAAACATTTACTGTTAGCGTATCTTCAGGAACAGAGCTGGGAATCCCTGGACTAACCCAATCCATAGTAACATTCAACTTGGTTTCTTTAGTATGAATCAAAGCAGTCAAACTCGAGCAGGTGCAGTTTCCTTAGAAATACCTGGAACTGAATCAGTAAACGCAACTCCAGAGTTAATTTTTTGTCTAAGGATTTGAATTCAACCCTCAGTCACCAGTTTACACTTTCAAGCAAACACTAAGACATAAGAAAGAGAAAAGGAGTAATCTTAACTCCAAACCTGTAGTGTTCCTGGAAGTACACCATCACACATTTTGGATGTCTACTAAAGAGGTGTTCAGTTGAATCAAAAACATTTACTGTTAGCGTATCTTCAGGAACAGAGCTGGGAATCCCTGGACTAACCCAATCCATAGTAACATTCAACTTGGTTTCTTTAGTATGAATCAAAGCAGTCAAACTCGAGCAGGTGCAGTTTCCTTAGAAATACCTGGAACTGAATCAGTAAACGCAACTCCAGAGTTCATTTTTTGTCTAAGGATTTGAACCTTCAACCCTCAGTCACCGGCTTACACTTTCAAGCATTAAACAAACCCCATACTACTGTAATTAAGTCAATTCTTAGCTTACCTTTAGACTGAACCCTGCGGTGTATGTTCCAGTTGGACACATTTCCCTCGGACCCCACGACCCCCATCTCCCTCCATTCGGCACAGTCAGCTCTGATCTGTAACTTCGGTCCATGCTTCGCTCAGAACGTATTCTTGCGGACTCAACACTCACCTGCAGTCCAGTAATGACTAGCAGTGAAAACATCATGGAAATGAACTGATGCATTGCTGCAGCACTGGCCTGATGGATCAAAACACTGATTTAATTCTGTTTGGTTTGTAAAGTAAAACTGAACCAGAGCCAGTAAGACTGCTCTAAGGAACAATTTCTTCAAATCCAGAACAAGAAACCTTTCTGAACTCTCTGTGGCCTGTCAGCAGAATCTGCCTGATTCTTTCACAGCTGGTTCAGAATGCATTTATACAGTTTATCAATACTGTGATATCTGGTTCTAGCCAATCAGCAGCCAGGAGCACAGATGAACACATCAACAACCTGTATGTAAATGAACACACAAAAACACAAACACTGATCCAGCAAAATACCTGTATGCCTATCTTGAGTCTAGAATCCCCACACTTGTAAATAACATATCTGTACATTCATTTAAACAATTACAATTCACAGAGTACAGACTGCGATAGGGCTGCCAACCATTCCGCATTATATAGAATTGTCCTGTATTTAAGGGATCAAAGAAGCATCCCGTATGAAAGCTATACAGAACGCAGTTTGTCCCGTATTCGCAGGCATATGCCGTATGACCACCAGACCATATGAATAACAAATTCTCAGTTGATAATCATTCTTTTTGCAAAAATCATTGTTTTATTTGTGAATGTAGATGTTTGAGGAAGGCTTTAAGAGCAAGCGAAATCCTGCTGCTGCTTCATAGGCTATATGATTGCACTCAAATTGGAGTTAAAAAATTAAAGTGCCATTGTTTAAAAAAACCCTGACGTTTCATAGACCTTCAGTTGTTATGCTTTCGAGTTTATGGCCATTTGTATGCATGTCATTTCACAGTATTTTCACCTCCTAAATTACTACACTACTTGTGCAGTCACAATTCTATAATGGTAGGCTACAATTTACTCAGGCCAATGACTTTTTTTGTATGACATGAAATTATTTTTTAAAATGATTGTACATGAATAGGTTAAGCAAAACAAATGATTATTTCTGAGAACTTTTTAACTGCAG
>NW_015506118.1:9964-26244 GCF_001515645.1 Sinocyclocheilus grahami | reverse complement strand
TTTTTTTTTTTAATAGGGTGGAAGTGTCTGTTTGTCAAAGCATTTCTTTGATTAGTCAGGCATGAGAGATATAAAAATAACATGTCAAAATATTCAATTGTTATTTACTTCAATCAGGTCAACGAAGCACATTAAAGCAACAGACAAACACTAATGTTATCAAGTAAAATGGATATTTTAATAGATGTCAGGATATTATGCCCGCAGAAAAAAAGTGGGTTGACAGCTTTACAGTTAATGTAGAGTACGGAGTTTGTGAATTTGAAATGCATGGACTGATAAGACAAGTGAAATGTACTGTCAGCCTCTGCGCTGTGTTGAGGTCATGATCACATCTCAGGCTTTATTTTGACTAGCTGTTGTATGACATGGTTAATGTAAGCTCATAATCGTATGCTGATCAGTTATTATCCATCTGATCTTGTCATCGTCCTCTAACACCTGAAAGAAAAGCCAAAGTCAGATAAGCCAGCACTAACATCACGGAGATCCGAGTGTTTGATTGTGTTCACCTCACCTTAATTGCAGCAGAACATGCGCACGTCATTGAGAGCGGTGTCGTCTCCTTGTCCTCGAGGCTTTTCTAGCCGTGTCTTGATACCACAAATCCCTTTCCCTTCACATGTTTGACTCCAGCGACCCCAATCACCCCAGCGTGTGCCGTCACCCTGCAGTAAAGGCCCTCCACTGCATTTGAACCTGGAAGTTTGGGTGCAACATGTCGTTTCAATCAATACTAACAAAAACTCTTGGAACTTCCAATTTGACTTTAGGTGCCACAGAATAAAAGGAGTTGATTTTTATAAATTGAACATTAGTCATACAGGCGGTTCTCATCTTTTCATGTGTTTATCAGCATTTTAGTTCATCTTGTACTGTAGATGTCCTGGGAACTAAGGGTCACTTAAAGTGGGAGCTAGGCATGCGACGCCATCAGATTTTCATGTTGCAATAATTGTGAAAGCTTTATCACGGTATACAGTATTATCACAACCAGATTTGCTTTTAGCAAGTGCACCGTTACCGCTGGTGGGTTTTTTTTCCCACCAAATCTTTGATGTGCACAGCCACTCGTCAGTGGCGACATCAGCAAAAATACACAAATTAATATTTTTTAGTCGCAACTGCAACCACTTTAGTCACAGTCTGGAGCCCTGCAATCAGTTCCAGTAAGATTTGGTGATAGTTAAGCGTAGAGTGATTACAAGCAATTTGTAGAAGACCAGTCATTTTAGAGCACCAAATTGGTTTAAAGGATTTTTAGCACATCACAAACTCACATGATGTTGTTTGCGGCCGTGTCGTCACCATCTCCTTGAGATTTCTCGACTCTCAGCTGAAAAGCAGTCAAGAATCCAGAAGGACACCATTTGATATCTGTCCACCGACCCTGGCTGAAGAAAAAGGTGATCAAACCAATCGTCATTAAGAACATTCATTTGTCTACGCTATGAAAGGAAACACCACACTGCCTCGTACTCTTAAAATTGAACAATTCTTAATAACTGTAAACCGGCTGCATTACTCTTTAGCCCATTACCTGCCTACATCTGACTGAACAGAGGGGTACGAGTGTGAGGAGCCTTGAAAAATCTCAACACAGTGAAGGCGAATCCCGTTGAGTGCAGTATCATCCCCACGACCAAGAGGATCTTCCACCTTAAAACAAAAACCACAACACTAAGACATAAGGAGTAATCTTAACTCCAAACCTCTAGTGTTCCTGGAGGTCCACCAACACCACACATTTTGGATGTCTACTAAAGAGGTGTTCGGTTGAATCAAACGTTCACTGTTAGCGTATCTTCAGGAACAGAGCTGGGAATCCCTTTTGAGACTTTAGTCTTTGCAACTTTACAGATCTTCTTTATGCACCAAGAGCTTGTAACACTCCAAAGAGAAAGGAAGAGTTGAAATCGCATCACATGACCTGTTTAAGGGATCAAAGAAGCGTCGCGCATGAAAGCTATACGGAATGCAGTTTGTCTTGTTCTCATATATCATTGTTCCAGTCAGTGATCAAGACAGCATTGCAAAACTAAATGATTAAATGAACTCTGATATTAGTCAGTGACCTGCATGTAAACACTTCAGACAAACACAATTTCTGACTGATTAGATCAAATGCTGCTCATTGCCGGTAAAAGCATGTGCCCTTTGAAACCGCTTCACTGAATAGTTTATTTACATTTTTTATCTTTCATGAGGTTTTAAAGATCCTTTAAAACAGAATCAGCTTTTTAAGCTAATATGATCAATGAAATGTCTGTCTGTAGGATAATAACAGTCTGTGATTTCTGATTCACAACCGTTTATTGATTCTGGCCCAGTCTGTGATATTAGCTGCAGGAGTGTCTGTACAATCTGTCCCATCATCCTCTGCTCTGGCCTTCCTCTCGTTCATGTCGTCCACAAGTGTTTTCAGTCTGTCCAGGTGTTGAAGAGCTCTGAGAAAACAGATCAAAGATCAACAACACTGAACCAGCTTGAATTCATGATATGAGATCAGCGCTGCTTCACTGAGCCTCCTGACCTCTGCAATGACTCCACGTTTGCCAGGTCAGTTTCTTCTGTTTCCTGCTGAGGAACCTTAAAAAAAGCATTATTTTTGCTCATCAATAACACCAAACATCAGCTTTATAGTGACTTCTTCAGTGGTATATACTGCATGTAGTATGGAACTACTTTCATTATATTATGTTACTCCAATTTTATGTAAAAAAATTAACCCAACAGCCGAGTTAGTCCACATTTGACCCAAAGTTAGGTTGAAACAACCCAGCATTTTTTTTTTTTAAGTGTAATTTGTCCTTTTTGCCTCTTTTTTTCAGCTTAGCTGTATAAAAAATACTTTCATTTTGTGGAAAAGCGCAGCGTGAACATTCTGCAAAACATCTGATTTTGTGTTTCACAAAGGAAAGAAAATAAATCAGACATTAATTTAGGAGTAATAATAATATATTCTCTGCTGTTCTCTATGGAAGCCTGTTTTCACCACAATATAAAGAAATTTAAATGGTAATTGTGACTTTTTATCTCACAATTATGAGTTTATATTTTGTAATTCTGACTTTTCCCCCCCACACAATTCAGATTTTTCCCCCTCGCAATTCTAAGGAAAAAAAAAAATCTGAATTACAAGATCTAAATCAAAATCGTAAGAAATAAACTCAGAATTCAGACTTTATAAAATTCAAATTTTACATCTCACAATTCAGGCTTATTCAAAATTGCGAGATAAAACCTCTAAATTCTCAGAACAAAAAAGCCATAACTGCGAAATATAATAAATAAATGTCAAATTGAAAGAACTTTCTCACAATTCGGAGTTTACATCTCGTAATTCTCTTCCGCCACAAAATAAAAAAATGGTAATTGGTGACTTTTTCTTTCACACTTTGGACTTTTTTCTCAGAATTGAAAGAAAAAAGTCTGAATAATAAAATGTTCTTTTTTTTAATATACTGTGGCTTCCATAGTTTGCTATTGCATCTCAGTACAAAAAGTATAACAATATTGCTCATTTATGAATACATTTCTTGTTTTTTGTAAATTGTTTTGTATATTGCCTGATACATAAAAAAGTCATTCTTATACCATTCTTACTAACATTTGCCACAATGTGACAAACTAGATCACCATATGTGACCCTGGAGCACAAAACCATTCATGAGGGTCAATCTTTGGAAATTGAGATTTATGCATCATCTGAAAGCTGAATAAATAAGCTTAACATTGATGTATGGTTTGTTAGGATAGGACACTATTTGAAAATCTGGAATCTGAGGGTGCAAAAAAATCTAAATATTGAGAAAATCATCTTTAAAGTTGTTCAAATGAAGTTCTTAGCAATGCATATTACTAATCAAAAATTAAGTTTTGATATATTTACGGTAGGAAATTTACTAAATATCTTCATGGAACACGATCTTTACTTAATATCCTAATGATTTTTGGCATAAAAGAAAAATTTATAATTTTGACCCATACAATGTATTGTTGGCTATTGCTACAAATATACCTGTGCTGCTTATGACTGCTTTTGTGCTCCAGGGACACATATTAACCAATGAAACTGAAAGCTTTGTCAATTATAACAGGAGCAAGGCTGGTTTTCCGTTCACCTGCTCTGGTGTGTCTCTCTCCAGCTGTGTGGCTGAAGCTGCAGTGGTTTTGGCGTCACCGGAGGCGTGTGATTGGCTGATCTTATGCTCGGCTGAAGCTGCAGTGGTTTTGGTGTCACCGGAGGTGTGTGATTGGCTGATCTTATGCTCGACGGCCTGCAGGAGGAACAGCATGTGTTTGAGCGCCTCCACTGGACCAGGATGGTTTCTGCTGCTGTATCCTGATGAACAGGAAGCTGCAGACTGGAGCCAGACAGATTTACACTGAAGAGCATTGAGTTTAAATGAACAGAAGACATCATGATGACTGCCACATACTGTACCTTGCTCCTCTGAAGTTCCCCGGGCGCTGGAGGTTCATCAGCGCCACCCACACGCACTGGAGATTTACTACAGACGGTAGGGCATGTTTTATATTTACATTTACTACATGCTTTTACTCAAAGCATTTACACTGCATTCAATCATGCACTCACTGAGAATCAAATTCATGACCTTTGCATTGCTTTTAAGAACCAAAGGCACATTTTTGCCAATAAATAATAGAAGTTTCTTGAGATTCAATGTGAAAATATCATCATTGTCCATCACTCACAACGTCACAGGGGGATTGTCCCAGGATCGGTCCGCGTCCAGAGCATCCTCCGTATCTCCTGAACTGTTGTGCTCCTTCACCGGCTCACAGAGCGCAAAAGAAGGTGCGTTTAACATCTGCTCGGCTCTGAAGGTCAGAGAAGCAATCTTATCATCTGAACAGAGAGAAACACAAGAAGAGACCAGTGAGGGTTTTATCTGGAATGACATGGAGCCAGTGTTGTGTCTAAAACTAAAACTAAATATATTAAAAAACATATAAAACTTTTATTATAATAAAACTTAATTCACTTATTTCATTTCAGTTCAATTTCTAATTTTCATGTAGTTTAATCTGAAGTACTAAAACTAAAATAAAAATGAATAAAACAAATAGTAAAAAAAACTATTGAAACCCATAAAAAACACAAAGCTAAACTAAAATGTATTTTTTAATGAAATTTAATTGAATGGAAAAATCGGAGGGAAATAAAAATATTAAATATATGGATTATACTATTAAACAGAAAAATATTAAAACACATTACTGAAATAAAATAAAAAGTATTCAAATAACTTATCTCAGTTTGTTGCCAAGACAACATTTTTAATTTTAATTTAAGTTGAAGTACTATAATTACTAAAACAGAATTAAAAATGAATAAACACAATTAAAATAAACCTCTTGAAACCAATCAAGACACAGCTAAAACCTAAACTAACATTTAAATGGATGGAAAAGTGGAAAATATTCAACTTCAAATAAAACGTTCAAGTTGGCTGACCAAAGTGCATCACAGAAGAGCAAGATAACAACTACAGACATATTTACAAAAATAAAAACTAATGAAACACACCAAATGTACTAAACAAAACATGATCAATTACTAAAGCTGACCTAAAATCAGAATGAAAAATAAAAAAATAAAAGTCTATTCAAAATAATAATAATATGGCAGTGATAGTACAATCACACTGGTGCTGGTTTTAACTAATATTCCAGCTTAAATACAATTTATAAAGCGGAGAGTCCCGGTGCTTGGCTCTGATTGGCTGAGCCGCGGTCGAAGCTGTTGTGAATGACGCTACAAAGTAACACACACCTTTGTTTACGTTTGTGTGTTGCTCGGCAACCACTTTGTAGCATCCACAACTGTTTCTGAGGAGCTACATTGTTTGTTCCTTAAAGCATGACTTGATTTGCATGTACTGTGCTGATGTACCGTCTCTGTTTCTGGGATGAGGTTTTGTAATCTCTTTGGGCAGCTCAAGTGTCCCGGTTGTGGTCTCAGCGTCTCGCAGACTCCTCTGGAAGTCAGTGATGTAAGCGTCCAGCGCCTCTGACGCAGAGATGTAGTGTCTGTCTCTGTATTTGATGCTGGGGACGGGCTCCGGGCGTAAGGAGCTCTGCAGGAGTCCTGAAGCGGCCAGCAGCGACGTGACGCTGGACTCAGGAGACATCAGACCGTCCTCACACGCTCTGCAAAAACACACACACTTACATTAATGCATAAAGCATGTATAAATGTTACAAGACATCTCTAGCTAGCTATGAACAAATAGTGATAATAAAAATTATTGTCAACCAATAAAAGCATGTATAAGTTGCATGACATTTTTAGCTATGAAAAATATTAATAATAAAAAAAATTAACCAATGAAAGTATGCATGACATTTATAACTATGAAAAACATTTAGTAATAAAAAATAAGCTTAATCGAAATAAATAAATGCAAAAATGTATTAAAATAAATAAAATATTCAATAAATTTACCAGTACATTACTATTATAATCATTAGAATAACAAATGCAATTAAAGTAGTAAAACTAAGAATGTCTATATCCCTAATTTTATTCTACACATATCTATAATACAATTATTATTATGTTTTATATTTTATATTTTTTTAAGTGGGATGATCATATTGTGGGGTCCGTGACATCTAAAAAAACTGCACTAACTAATGATAACTTAGATTTAATAGTTTAGTAAGATTAGTAAAGCCTAGTTTTACGTTTTTCGGTACTTTAACTCTTTTAAGTTCATATGTTTGACCGGAGTTTCAGGTTTTTCTGTTTCTGTCGCATAATTATTGCAGGAAATAGACCTTAAAGACATGCATTAATACGATTTTAACTTCCACTTTTCCTGCATCTCGAGTGAATTGAGCAAAAACAGAGACTCACCGGATGAATCCGGTGCAGATCACGAACACAAAGCGAGAGTGAGGCTAAATTAGAGTAAAGCAGATTAGAAGAATCTAAACATCCAACAGACAACCGCCGCCAGCAGCTCTGCGCATGCGCACCGAGTCACGTGACCTTCTCTAGACGCTCGCTAGCCGCTCCACTCAGTCGAGCTTTTGCGAGCTGCGCATGCGCAGTCGGTCATATGACTTCTCAAAATGTTCTACGCTCATTAGCTTCGCCACTCCAACTCTATCCGTCGAAATAGAAACCGACATTTGATTTTCTAAATCACTCTAAACATGTATAATTGACAGGAAAACAATAATAAATGGTTGCAATTGTCTATTTATGTCACAGGTGAATGTGAAGGTCTGATAATGTGTTATAAAAGTTCCTGACTCATGAGTGGGCGGCGGTTCTTTCATATCTCGCTAGAAATATAATAAGATAGGATGGTAAACATCGCGGATCGTCTCAATATGGGCGTGCCGCTGGGTTCACTGGACCAGTAATCATTTATAATAATAACTGCTTTAACTCTATACTGTGCATTTTCAATTTAAATGCCAATTAAAATGATTTTTCGAGTGTAATTAATTGCCCGCGCTGTCACGTGATGCCTGATGCTTTTCTCATCGCTGATCGGGTTTGTCTTTGCGTGTATACACGTCTTTTTGAACAGAATGAAATGTCGTATTTGCTTTTGCATGTCATGTAAAAATCTTTTGGGTCAATATTTTTTAAATGCGCATGCTTTCCAGAGTGCACGTGTGCTCTAATAACACAAAGCCCGTCGCGAGTTTTGAATGGGTTTCTATGGAGGGTCGTCTCAGTGCGCCGTCGAGCGCCCCCTGCAGGAGCTCCGCGAGATGATTCATTTCTCTCTGAGTGCTGCTGCTGCTGCGGACGCATGCAAACACTCTCGAGTCCGGTTCAGCTGCTGTGTGTTCGTCCGTCCCTGTCAGAGCCGAACCGAGCCGGATCATGCTCCGCTCCTGCTGTGTTTACGGCGCAGGGGTCCTCTGCGTTCTGCTGTTAGTCGCCGGGATCGCGATGGCTCTGGCGCAGGTCTTCCAGAAGCTCATAAACAACACAATAAAAGAGGTCAGTGAGTGTGTTCTTCATATGCTGTGACTGTACATGTGTAGTTTGTGTTGTGCTCAGAAAGTGACATCTCATGCTGATTTGTAAGAAATGCAGCAGAGATATTTTTATCATATCTTAGTATATTGTTTAATATAATTTTTTTTTTAAAGATTTATTTTTGGCATTTTATGCCTTTTACAAATATATAGGACAGTAGGTCGACAGGAAGTGAAGTGGGTGAGAGAGAGAGAGAGAGAGAGACAGGGGGGGGGGGTCGGGAAAGGTCCACGAGCCGGGACTCGAACTCGGGCCATCGGCTCCGACATTGTTTAATATTATTATCCTCACATAATTGTATGAACCCTTAATATACACCATGGTATTTACATTGTTTATGGAGTTGCCATAGTCTAAATATTTATTTCTGGCATTATTTTGAAATTCCATTTCATACAGTTTAAAGATCATAATATATAATGTTTTATATTAATAGCAATATATGTAATATTATAGTATGTAATATACAGTATTTTATTAGAATATCATAATATTATATAAATCATTATTATTATTTTCAACTCGCATAATGTTGTAATAATATGAAACAATAATATACACCATATTTATTCACCATGAATGTTAGATGCATGTAAAGTTACATTTAAATGATATGATGCTTGTTGATTTTGATCGCTTCTATTGTCCTCATCCCAAATGTGTCTGCTTTATATATACACTAATATGATGCTATCAACTATGGTATTGAAGTAATATAATATTCATATGCAATACGCTTCTTCAAGGAGAGAAATGACTTAATAATACCATGTCTAGAAAACACTTTTTTTCTTGTTGCTGTCATTTGCACATATTTTTGTACATGTACTCATTGAGTAGGATATTAAATATAAATATATGATATTATTATGTTTATGGGCTTTTTAATGTGTTTCTCTTCCTAAATTGTTTTAGAAACCATGAGTTTGTAAAAAATAACTACCCACAATTCACTTTCTCTTACAGCAAGTAGTTCTGGAAAATGGAACGGAGGCGTTTTCGGTGTTTCAAAACCCACCGCCGCCGGTTTACATGCAGTTTTACTTCTTTAATCTGACCAATCCTGCAGAGGTTCTGGATGGAGACAGACCCGTCGTCCTGCAGATCGGCCCGTACACGTACAGGTCAGTGATGATGGCACTAAAAACATGTGCTCGTCTTGTTTTCCTCTTGATGTGTGACGGACGGGAAGGCGATTCACATGACTTGTGTTTTTGCTGCAGTTTTCTCTTGCACAAGTTTCGCTTGATGACACATCAGATATTCTATGTTCCTGAAAACCCTTCAGGGCTTCAAGCCACAAAGAAAACCCTACCAACCACATAGCAATCTGTCAGAGACTTGAAAACGTTCACTTTGTGCTTTTAAAGCAGTCGTGGCCTAGTGGTTAGAGAGTCGGACTTGTAACCTGAAGGTTGTGGGTTCGAGTCTCAGGTCAGTTACCAGCGCTCTCTCCACCTTCAATACCACGACTGAGGTGAGACCCTTGAGCAATGCTTCGAACCCCCAACTGCTCACTGTGCTGCCCACTGCTCCGGGTGTGTGTGTGTGTTCACTACTGTGTGTGTGAGCACTTGGATGGGCTAAATGCAGAACACAAATTCCGAGTATGGGTCACAGTACTTGGCCACACGTCACTTCACTTTCACTTAAAACTGGTTCAAACTTCAAGTTTTTAAATTGCTTCGAGCATAAAACTGGTTCAAACTTCAAGCTTATGAAAACTTAAAACTGCATTTAAAAACTGCTTCAACCTTCAAGCTTTTAAAACTGCTTCAAACTTCAGGCGTGTAGAACTTGAAACTGCTTCAAACTTCAGGCGTGTAGAACTTGAAACTGCTTCAAACTTCAGGCGTGTAGAACTTGAAACTGCTTCAAACTTCAGGCGTGTAGAACTTGAAACTGCTTCAAACGTCAAGTTTTTAAAACTTAAAACTGCTTTTAAAAATGGCTTCTAACGTCAAGCTTTTAAAACTGCTTTAGACTTAAAACTACTTCAAAACTTCAAGCTTTTTAATCTACATCAAACCACTTTTTGCTGCAGTTTTTTTCTTTCACAAGTCTGATGACACATCAGATGCTCTGTGTTCTTTAAAACCATATTTATTCATCCTGAATCACATGATCTGTTGTTTTAAAATTGCTCAACTCCATGACAGTGTAATTTTCAGCTTTTAAATGGCTTCAAACTTAAAACTAGTGATGTCCGGTTCGCGAATGAATCGTACGATTATCCGGTTCTTCTCAGTGAACGGGTTGAACCAGTTCACCAAATCGGACTGAATCGTTTGAAACGGTTCGCGTCTCCAGTAAGCATTAATCCACAAATTACTTAAAGGGTTAGTTCACCCAAAAATTAAAATTAGCCTATATGCGCCGGTGAGTCTCGTGAAAACCAACGTTTGTTAACAGGAGCAAAGGAAGCAAAGTTTCCTTACTTTAGCAAAGGAAAACCAGTCTCCTCTTGGCTTATATCGAAATCCTCTGACATTCTTCTTTGTAAATCCTCATTTTGTACTACTAATTAGTGACTGTTGTTTTGTTTTGACAAGCTGCGCTTCCGTGTGCGTCAGTTCTGAGCAGCGAATGCGCAACGCTGACCTCATACGACATCTGCCCGGAGCTGCTTCTGTGTACAACAGTGAGCGCAAGCTCAGCGCTGCACATGCGCCGGTGAGTCTCGTGAAAACCAACGTTTGTTAACAGGAGCAAAGGAAGCAAAGTTTCCTTACTTTAGCAAAGGAAAACCAGGCTCCTCTTGGCTTATATCGAAATCCTCCGACATTCTTCTTTACAAATCCTCATTTTGTGCTTCTAATCAGTGTCTGTTGTTTTGTTTTGACAAGCTGCGCTTCCGTGTGCGTCACTTCTGAGCAGCGAATGCGCAACGCTGACCTCATACGACATCTGCCCGGAGCTGCTTCTGTGTACAACAGTGAGCGCAAGCTACATTAAAGTGATTATTACGTTTTGAATGTGGATATTTTTCTTACAAAAACGATTCACTACAGGGGGCCTTTGATCCCCCCCCGGAGCCGTGTGAGACACTTTTTTTTTTTTTAAGGATGGGCGCTTTTTATTTAACTTCTTTTGGACTGATGCGTGCAACACCCGCTGAGTGCCATGAAACAGCTTGAAAGAGCAAAGACCATTTTTAATATAACTCCCACTGGATTTGTCTGAAAGAAGAAAGTCATATACACCTAGGATGACTTGAGGATGAGTAATTTATGGGCTAATTTGAATTTTTCGGTGAACTAACCCTTTAAGTTATTCACTTTTTTAATGTGGCTGACACTCCCTCTGAGTCGAAATTGACCAATATCCCGGAGTAATTCATTTACTCAAACAGTACACTGACTGAACTGCTGTGAAGAGAGAACTGAAGATGAACACGAGCAGAGCAGCATGTGTGCAGCGAGCCGGATAACGAACGTACACGCCCACTGCTGGAGCGGTTCTCATTCTCGAGTCAAGAACCGGTTGCATCGGTTTTCGTATCACCGGTACACTGAATCGAGAACCGTTTCTTTCGGAAGCGTCCGATTTGAGAACCGATGAGCTGATGATACCGCGCATGCGTGATTCAGCGTGAAGCTACCTAATAGAATGGATGGGTGATACTTTTCGTATCACCGGTACACTGAATCGAGAACCGTTTCTTTCGGACGCGTCCGATTTGAGAACCGATGAGCTGATGATACCGCGCATGCGTGATTTAGCGTGAAGCTACCTAATAGAATGGATGGGTGATACCTCTTATTTTATTTTCGATCCGATACCAATATTTTCAAGCCCAGTATCGTCAATACCGATACCGATACTTCTAAACTAAACTGATCTTTTAAATTATTAAAATAATATTTAATCATACTCACTTAATATTAGATTTTAAAGGCATGTTTTTTAACATTTCATAGATTTACTTTATATAGGTGCACCTTTTAAACTTATCTACCCTTTAAAAATGCATACATGTATAGTACTAAAATGCTCACTAGGTGCATACTTGTATGGTACTAATATGCTCACTTTTAGGGGTATAGTTGCACCTTTGAGGTTACTGCCCCATTAAAGGGCTAAAATATACAATTATAGTATATTTTATTTCTAAAAGTGTAAACAAAAATTGAAATTTACTTTATATCTTCAAGACTTAAATCCCCGTATGCACATCACTGCCTGTTACTGTATTTGGGTGCTTAGTTGCAAAACTTAATTGTAAACTTTTCAGATCATGATTATGTTTTAACTGAATGAAGTTATGATTAGTGACTTTATATATTTGAATGTGTATTTTCATCCCAGCCCGGGACGATAGACTTGATATCATTACGTCATCACGAATGACGTCATTACGTTAGGGCGTAAAAGAACCGATGAACCGGTTCATTGAAACGAACTGTCCAAAAGAACCGGTTCACAGAAAAGAACCGGACTTCCCATCACTACTTCAAACTTCAAGCTTTTAAAACTGAAAACTGCTTTCAAATTTCAAGCGTTTAAAACTGCTTCAAACCTAAAATTGCTTTTAAAACTGATTCAAACTTGAAAATGATTTTAAAACGGCTTCAAACTTAAAACTGCTTTTAAAACTTTGTTGAACTTAAAACTACTTCAACACTTTAAGCTTTATCAAACTACTTTTTGCTGCAGCTTTCTCTTGCACAAGTTTGACGACACAACAGATGCTCTGTGTTCATTTAAACCACATAATGCTTCAGATTTTAGTATTTATTTGTCCTGAATCACATAAAATTGCTCAGCTCCATGACAGTGTTATTTTCATAAGTCAGTAAGAGCCACATTTGCGTTTCCTCTTTCAGGGAGTATCGGCCGAAGGAGGAAGTGAAATTTCTGGACAACGGAACCAAAGTGGAGGCTGTTAATCCGAAGACATACGTGTTTGAGCCCAACATGTCACGCGGCTCTGAGGACGACATCGTCCGAACAGTCAACATCCCCGCTGTGGTGAGATTGTGATCTCTGACCTACTAAAACCACAGAGAGATGAGAGCATGTCACGTGCTTAATGAGTGAATCTCGTGAAAGCGTGTCACATTTCACCCTAAAATCTAAATAAAAAAGAAGAAATTATGTTTGCATAAAAAGTGAAATCTGAGATTAGATAATTCACCGTGTATGGGTGTTTTTGACTTCAGACCGTGATGGAGAAAGCCAAAGGTAGATGGTTTGAAGGCTTCGTCAGTGCCTTGATGAAATCAAACAACATCGGTGTGTTTGGGACGTTCAAGGTCGGTGACCTGCTGTGGGGTTACGAAGATCCGCTGCTTAAATTAATCCAAAAATTTATCACAATGGATGACCACTTCGGACTTTTCTATAAGGTTAGTGGCCGTGGTGTTTGCTGTCAATCATCACTATTACTAGTACAAGTTTTATACCTCTAACACTAATTAATAAAGTTCAGTGTGTGCGTCATTGTGAAGTGTTTGTGCTTTAGACTAGAATGACTCAAATCATGTGTTTTGTTTGAGGTTTGTGGCATCAGTCAGTAGCTCTCTCTTTGGCTGATTATTAGATTCAGCTTCAGAAAAAAAAAAGTTTTCAATACTTTTATTCATTAAGGATGCATTGAATTGATTCAGTGTGACAGTAAAGACATTTACAGTGTTACAAAAGATTTCTATTTCAAGTAAATGCTGTTCTTTGAACTTTCTATTCATCTGTGAATCCTGAAAAAGGAAATGTATCAGTTTCAACAAAAATATTCAACTGATTTCAACATTGATAATAATCAGTGAAATGTTTCTTGAGCAAATCAGCATATTACAATAATTTTGTATACATTTGAACATGTTTACATAAAAAACAGCTATTTTAAAATGTAGTAATATTTCTGAATTTTTACTGTATTTTTGATCAAATAAAAGCAGCTTTGGTGAACAAAAGAGACTTCAGTGTAACTGTACTTGATATGTGTGTTTCTCAGTGATACACACATCTGTTTATTGTGATTTTGTACAAGTGTTTCATTCTCATGTCACTGACTTGTTTCAGAAAAATGGCACCGACGATGGTGATTATATTTTCTTCACGGGGAAGCAGAATTATCTGGACTTTGCTCGTATAGACGAGTGGAACGGACAGAGGTAAAATCAGCAGAAAACTCACCGTCTCGTTTTATCTCTAGAAGATTTATGAATGGATTTAGAACGAGCTGCAAAATCAGCATGTGCTCAGAGAAGATTGAATTATGGATTATTTGTTCTGTTTGTCAGTACATTGAACTGGTGGAGTACAGAAGGCTGTAACAGGATCAACGGCACTGACGGAGCATCTTTCCATCCAGTCATCACAAAAACAGAGAAACTCTATATATTCTCCTCTGATCTGTGCAGGTGAGGACGCAGACCACTTAAACACACTGACCTGTTAACAGATCTTCATTTCACTCAATATGATTATGAATATCAACTATTTAAACAATATTTTAGCATATTCACATTCAGTTGCCATATCATGAATATAAGTATAAACATATTTTATTATTGCAATTTTTATTGTACATTAATAATGGTTTCTGAGTCACTGATTAAAGGTTTAGTTTATGAATTCTGTTTTTGATTCAGTATTGATCATATTGGGTCTGAACGTGTGACCTGATGAACTCAGTGCTTATGTGTGACCAAGCATTTTTCCTAAAAGTGTGTTTTTTTGTTTTTTTTTAATCTATCAGGTCACATACTGTATGTGGGTCAAGCATGTGTGATTCCTCATGCAGGTTGTTTAATTAGGTCTAAATCAGGCCTCCAATCAAGCAAAACTATTCAGCAGTTTACTGAAGTGATTATCAAACATATAAAAACATGTTATAAAAGAAACCAAAACCATTTTACAGGGAAATTATAGTCACACAAACAAAGCTGTTAAATCTGAGAAGTAGGTCAAACTGAAACACAAATCTGCTTTTCAGATTTATTGCTTGTTTACTTAAATAAGGAAGCAATCACAGTCCTAAACAAAACTGTCTTTCAGTGGAATCAGTGTGTGTTTAATGCATGTTTTTGTTGACAGGTCTATATATGCCCAGTACGAGTCTGACGTGAGCGTACGAGGGGTTCCCGGTTTCCGCTTTGTCCCACCCAGCGAGGTTTTCGCCAATCGTACAATTAACCCGGATAACGCAGGCTTCTGTGTGCCGGCCGGGAACTGTCTCGGCTCCGGCCTCCTCAACGCCAGCGTCTGCAAAGAAGGTCAGTGAGAGTCTGAATGCTGTTTGTCACCCTACAGATGCTGGGACATCCCGTTAACATGTGTGTCTCCTCTCAGGTGCGCCCATCATCATGTCCTCCCCTCATTTCTACCAGGCAGATGACAGATTCGTCCAGGATGTGTTCGGGATGAATCCCAACAAGGAGGAGCACGAGACGGTCATTGACGTCAACCCGGTAAGTCTGTATAAACCTGATGAAAAAGTCTGACGAATTGATCAAAAACTGACATTTTTCCTCCTCACTGAATGCAAAATGCTGCATGGAGCTGCAAAATCACAGCCAGCCAGAATGTGTTTGATGTTTATGCTTTATTCATGCACTTGCATGTTTCCAAGTAGAGAATTCCAACTCACCTTTCAAAAAAGTGCCATATAATCACAGGCAGGTGATGCTTTATTGTGCAGAAATCCTCTCTGTATGACATCATATGAGCATGTCGGCACCCAGGATCACATTAATCCAATGTTTGCAGTGATAAAACCATAAATGATCCTCTCGGTTGATAAACATACACCTTTCGGAACATGCATTTGTTTTATTATGCGTTATCTTTAAGCATCAGACAACAGTGAGAGATACAAGAACATCCCATGGTTTTAGACCAATGAGATTTAACTGTAGGTGGAGCTACAATCTAAAACAAGCAAAAATAATGTCTCATCGTGTGTCACTCGTTGCGGTTGCAGGTTCAGATGAACAACAAAGATTAACATGGAAGTGGAAGTATATATATATATAATAGTGATTGACACGCTTTACATCAGTCATATCGCCATATGATCCATACGCTATCACATCAATTATTTTCTCTGAATTTTTCATTTAACGTTTATGTGAAAATATATAGGTGCCTTTATATTTTTAGAAATATTAGTGTAGTATAATGTGCATATAATGAGCATAGTGTGCATATAATGAGCATAGTGTGCAAATAATGAGCATAGTGTGCATATAATGAGCATAGTGTGCATATAATGAGCATAGTGTGCATATAATGAGCATAGTGTGCA
>NW_015506118.1:5819-6611 GCF_001515645.1 Sinocyclocheilus grahami | reverse complement strand
TATATAATGAGCATAGTGTGCATATAATGAGCATAGTGTGTATATGAGTATAGTGTGTATATGAGTATAGTGTGTATATGAGTATAGTGTGTATATGAGTATAGTGTGTATATGAGTATAGTGTATATAATGAGTATAGTGTGCATATAATGAGTATAGTGTGCATATAATGAGTATAGTTTGCATATAATGAGTATAGTGTGTATATAATGAGTATAGTGTATATAATGAGCATAGTGTGTATATAATGAGCATAGTGTGCATATGAGTATAGTGTGCATATAATGAGCATAGTGTGCATATAATGAGCATAGTGTGCATATAATGAGTATAGTGTGCACATAATGAGTATAGTGTGCACATAATGAGTATAGTGTGCACACAATGAGCATAGTGTGCACACAATGAGCATAGTGTGCATACAATGAGCATAGTGTGCATATGAGTATAGTGTGCATATGAGTATAGTGTGCATATAATGAGCATAGTGTGCATATAATGAGTATAGTGTGTATATAATGAGTATAGTGTGTATATAATGAGTATAGTGTGTATATAATGAGCATAGTGTGCATATGAGTATAGTGTGTATATGAGTATAGTGTGCATATAATGAGTATAGTGTGCATACAATGAGCATAGTGTGCATATGAGTATAGTGTGCATATAATGAGAATAGTGTGTATATAATGAGTATAGTGTGTATATAGTGTGCATATAATGAGCATAGTGTGTATATAATGAGCGTAGTGTGTATATAATGAGTATAGTGTGCATATAATGAGTATAGTG
>NW_015506118.1:4161-4764 GCF_001515645.1 Sinocyclocheilus grahami | reverse complement strand
TGGGATCTCCACGGATCAGCAGGATAAAGTGCACTATGTGTGTGTGTTATGGTGTTTGTATAGGTTCACTTGGAACAGATTCAGGTGCTCCTTCTACCCTATAAAACTGTGCTACAGTAAGCGTATCAGATGGTAATACCACCACGTACCATGGTACTGAATTATATACTGTATATATATATATATGTCATTTTATTTGGTTTCTACTGAAGGATAGAGTCAGGCTTTTGTTATGTGCACGTGACGGGAATCTCTTCTATTGCTGGGAATGTGTGTGTCGCTTTATGAAATGTTTCCTCATATCAGTTCCCATCATGCCTTTGGCACACAGCACATAGGCAAATTCCTACCTATAAACGTTTTTGCGTTTGAGCGTTAAATGGGTCGCAGATGTGCTGTAAGATGCATACACGCGCACACACACACACACTCCATATCATCTAAAATGTTTGAAAACCCCTGACTTGACTGGTACTTAATAGTGTAGTTGTAGTGTGTATATGAGTATAGTGTGCATAGCATATGACAAGTATAATGTGCATTTAAGAAGTAAAGTGTGCATATAATGAGTATATACTATAGTGTGCATATAAGGAGTATTGA
>NW_015506118.1:2005-3846 GCF_001515645.1 Sinocyclocheilus grahami | reverse complement strand
TATATATATATATATATATATAATGAATATGGTGTGCATATAAGGAGTATAGAATGCATATATTGTGCATTTAAGGAGTATAGTATGCATATAGTGAGTATAATGTACATATAATTAGCAAAGTGTGTATATAATGATTATAAAGTGCATATAATGTAAAGTATATTAACACATTTTTTGTTAGTTATTATTTATGTTTTTATTGAAAATGTATTTATTTTAATTTTACATTTATGATCTAATTTATTATTAGCTTTGCATCATCTCACAAGCCCCCAGGGATTTGTGAGAAGCCAGTATTGAGTAATATTAACCAATAGTCAGATTTATTAGTGAATCTGATGTTGATTTTGTGTGTGTTTGTGTTCTCAGCTCACTGGAATGTTGCTTCGGGGTGCGAAGCGTGTTCAGGTGAACGTCTACCTGCATCAGATCCAGGGATTCAGGTGAGGATGAGTCTCTCGGTGACCCCAGTTAGTTTAGCATGGACTGCTGACATTTCTTTCAAAAAAATAGAGAAATCTAGAAATAGTGTCTACACACACCTCTGTTAAAATCACTGATTTTTGAGACATAAAAATAAATCCAAGATAAATCTTGTCAGATCTTTTCCACCTTTAATACGATATTAAAACCAATAAAATTCAAGAAAAAAATATTTTATATTTTATGTTTCTATTAGTGCGGTCAAATGATTAATCGCGATTAACCGCATTCAAAATAAAAGTTTTTGTTTATATAATATATGTGTATACTGTGTATATTTATTATGCATATATAAATACACACATTCATGTATATATATTTAAGAAAAATATGTTATGTTTATATATTAAATATATAAAATATATGAATATAAATATATAAATGTATATGCATGCAAATATTTTCAAAATATATAATGTATGTGTGTGTATTTATATATGCATAATAAATATACACAGTATACAAATGTATTACGTAAACAAAAACTTTTATTTTGGATTAATCGTTTGATAATCGTTTGATCGTTTCTATGTTATATTTTTCCATAAAAGTTTTTTTTATTGTTTGTTACATGAATTGTGTTGGTTTCAATATTGCATTACAGGTGGAAAAATATCTGGCACGGTTTACATTTTTTATTTCTCCAAAACCTGTTATTTTTATAGCCACTATATGCACGTAGTTTGTGGTGTCCTTTGCATAGTTTAATATAGTACAGTTTGAACACGTTTTAGCATTTGTGTTTTTCTGTTGACTTCCCAGAAATGTCATTTCACCTTCTTTAACTGGTTGTTCTCCAGTTAATTAGTTTTGATGCATTTAATTTGATTGACACTCTTTCGCTGTCAAATGCTGAAAGTTTGATGTTATAATGTAAAATTGACCACAGATGGATTATTTTAATCTGTAACTCCAGAACAACTTCTGATTGATTAAGGTGTGTTAGGGTTACATAAGCTCATTACATAAGTCTCTCCTGAACCATGAGCTGAAGTAGGTCATCCAGCTGTAATAATTGACAGCTGCGTGTTGGAGTTATTTTAGGACGTGAAGCGTGAGGATCGGTTTCCGAGTCTGTTTGGGGGTCAAGTGGTCCAATGATGCGACTGAAGACCCGACGCTGCCAAACGTCCCACTTGAGCCGACAGCTTGTTGGCTTGGTTTTGAAATGCGATCTATCTGAGAGCGCAGATAAATCCTGTGAATGAATGGAGTGTGAATGGAAAACATCTCTCCTCGCCTAGAATTATCAGTGTGACACACAGGCCTGAGCTGACTTCCCACAGTCCCATTCATCTGATAGTGTGTGTCTGAGAGGCTTTTTCTTGAAGAGATGTGTGTGTGTGTGTGTGTGC
>NW_015506118.1:0-818 GCF_001515645.1 Sinocyclocheilus grahami | reverse complement strand
CATGGGTGTTATTATATATTATAATTTTAGTTCATATTTAGTTAATATTTTTTTTCTGGTTTCACTTTAATTTTAGTTAAAGTTTTAGTCATTTTGTTTTTATTTTTAGTTTTTTATATATAGTTTATTTTTATTTTATTTGTTTTAGTTTTAGTTATTTTAGTACTTTTAGTACTTAAGCTTAATGAAAATTACTGGGGTTTTTCCCAGATTTTATTTTCTTTCAAGTAACTAAAATATCTTTATTACAGTTTTAGTTTTCTATAATAAACCTGCTCAAAGCATCTTCACATACCATCAAAATCATATTTTCTTTTTTGTTTTGCAGTCAAACTGGCAAGATCCGGACGCTGGTGTTTCCAGTGATGTACCTTAATGAGGTAAATTTTTAGAAAATCATCATCTGTATTTTTCTACAAGGCTTTTATAGCATGTCAAGTTTGTCTACGTGTCAGAACACGTGTTCCTGTCCAGTTTAAATAGTTAAACTCAAATAGTTGCAATGTCAAGGTCATGGACTCGCTTCCCAGAAAAATTACTGAAAAATGTCACTTTCATTTTTTTCACTCTCACATAAAGCCACAAATATCATATAGCAAACCTCAACTGCTGGATTGTTTATATATCGTCACAAAATTCAACTCTGTTATCATCCAGATCTAACTTGCTAAATGCAACTGTAAGGCATGAAGATAATAAGATATTATAAACATTAATATCATGATTTCTGTGAAGCTGCAGTCCCAGTCTTGACTTTTTCATCACATGTGTATTTGTTGCTTTGTTGAGATGCAAAATCAGGTGCAAAGTGCAACAGA
>NW_015506117.1:430011-431946 GCF_001515645.1 Sinocyclocheilus grahami | reverse complement strand
GACAGGACACAGGAAGAACCAAATAAGGGCAAATAGGAACATACACGTGACAGAAGTAAACATAATCATAATTTTACTGCACATTTGCACAAGGTATTTTAGATTCTGACTGAGAAGATTCAGGCATGCTTATTTTTCCCCCCTATTGATTTGGATTACTTCAGGTGTGCACTTTTATTTCAGATTAAGCTCAGTCAGATCTATTGAGATGTGTACACAAAGGCATTTCTGATTGAGCCATTAATCCAATTACTAACAGATTGTTTGGGTGCATGTATGTGTAACTAATGCAAGGCTTTGCCACAAAAGTGGATTTTCCATAATACTCATCCGATCTCACAGCCAAGAACAAATTATTTTAATTTTATGGAGGAATACCCATCTCTCTTCATGTTTCATTATAATTTATAGAACAGACACTAGAGGATCATTGGAAAAACTCAAAGGATAATTTTATTGCTCAGTGGTTGCTCTTTCATAGCTCATGAACAGAATGATAATGATCTTTTTCAGAAAGTTTTTTTGCATAAAAAGTTATGAAAGAGCATGCAAAGTCACTCTTTTTATAGAAGTAAGTACAGTACAGTAGTACAGAAGAAGACAAGCAAAAAGCAGTGGCGGCTCGTGGGTTTTAAAATAAAGGAGGCACACTAATTGTATTGGTCTGGGATCCCTGCCGATTATTATTATTATTATTATTATTAGCTTAACCACCTTAAATTGGCTTTTGGTTGCTTTTAGTCAGAAAACATAAAGAAAATGACACACATACAGCAAGATAATATAATTTCACTTACCTGGCCTATCACTTGAAGCAAACATCCATCCCTTCTTAAAAGTCTGTGTTAAAAGAGCTGCCTGTTGCGCCATTTAATTAAGCCGACTGCTGTAGCCTGTCTATAGGCTTATCCAGCTTAGGCTGTTTTCCATTTTTTTTTTATTTGTATAAATACTGTTTGAATGACAGCTTGGCAAATCAAATATTCAATATCGCTACTCATCATAAGTATGAGTATAATGTATTGGTACATTATCAGCACAGCGGCAGACGTTCAAACTAATATGTAATTTACGTCTCTATGATGATTGGTTGATATCAGAAGGGAGGCTAGCCTCCCTTATGAGGTTTCTTTTCTCAACACTCCTCAGCGCTGAAAGTGAACACTCGATGCTGATTGGCTAATTATTTACCGACGGAGGCACGAGAGCTCAGTTCTCCCCCGGCCTCCCCCTACCCTTCTCTATCCTTAGCGGTTGTAATTACATCAGCAGATTCGGCACATTCGCGATAGAAAAGCAGCGCTTTCACGTTATGGTATTACAACTGTGAAATTACAAACAAAAAATACACATTCTGAGACATGAACTGAAATTAATTGTGAATTTTATTAACATTAAATTGTCCTCCTCTCATTTTCACCCTAAAATTATAGGGAAGATGTGCCTACCCTGCCTCCCCCGATGAGCCACCACTGGCAAAAAGAAAGAAAAAAGAAAAGAGGCAAAGATCATAAGAAAAGGAAATACAAGGAATTAAGAGTATACATACTTTGCAGAAGACCTAGCCGTTGTTTTTGTTGGTTTCAAACTGTCACGAATTCGGTCCATGGACTTCCGTTTATTCACCACCAGAGGTCACCCTTTCTATTACATTGACTCTCGCACAACACAAACTGTTGCATAGCACCCCGGACTACATATCCCATCATTCATTGCACGGTTTGCACACTGCACTGATTGCACTCATTGCACACAGCTGTTTCTTATCACCTCACTCACTATATAACACCCACTCAAACTGCCATTCTCTGCTGAGTATGGTTTAGCCCGTATCCCATTCCGAGTCTCTGTGTTTTCCTTGTTTTGCCTTGCCTGTTTTCGCGGTTTCTGATCTTTGCCTGTTTTCCTGGATTTTTCCCTCTCGTCTCGCCCCTG
>NW_015506117.1:418880-428309 GCF_001515645.1 Sinocyclocheilus grahami | reverse complement strand
GCTGGTATCCCCAAACCCACTCACTCTAACCCTTCTGTTCATGAACTAATTCCCCTGTCTGAAGTGTTTCCCTTGATGGGGATCGCCTTTTGTTGTGTTTGGGCTGCATACACCTCCACAGAACTCCCAGAGGCGGCAGCACCCACTATCAGGTCTGCAGAGTCGGCGGCTGAAGCTACAGTATCTCCTGAGGTAGTGGTGCTTGCTGCTGTGTTCCCCGAAGCGATGGTGCCCGCTGCAGTTTCTCCTGAGGTGGCGGCGCATGCTGCAGAACCTTCCGAAGTGGCGGTGCTTGCTTCAGCTCCTTGCGTGGTGCGCCTAGAAACACACATTCAACCTGTCATGTCAGGGTCGAAGAAACCTTTGCCGAACTCTCCCTGTATCCTGAGGGCACTACTGTAGAACCTCCAGAGGTGGCGGCATCCGCTGCAGAACCTCCAGAGGTGTCAGTAGTACCCACCTGTGAACTTCCTGTTCGTCCTGTTCCGGCCAAGGAGGCCGCCTATGAATTCTCTGCCTGTTCTCTCGCCCCTGTGATTCTGTCTGCCGATCGGTGACCTATGCTAGCCCTGGGACTATTCTTGTGTTTTGCCCACCATATACCTGTTTGCCATTGTTTGACCCTGCCTGTTTACCACGTCTCTTTAATAAAGCCTGCAGATGGATCCACACATCTCACGTCTCGTCAGCCCCGTCACACAAACGGGGCCGGTTCTAAGGCGGGTTCCGTAGGGTCGATACGGTTATGTACCAACCATTGCTCAGTAGCTGAGGACCGTGCGTCAGTCGGCAGATGAGCTACAACAGCTGGATGATTACCAGCCCACTGTCTGAGTTCAAACCCTCCCTCTGCTAGCATACTGCACAACTGGTCCACAGTTTGCCTTACTTCAGCGGTGGTAGGAAAGCTGGTCAGGCAGTTGTCAACATAGAAATTTTGCTGTACTATTCGTAGACAACCAGGATAGTCAGCCTCAGAATTATGGGCATGATGTTGCACTGCGAAAATGGCACAACATGGACTGCTTGTTGTACCAAATGGCAAAACATGCCACTCATACACATCAGGGGTGTCTTCAATCCGCAGGACTCTCCAAATGAAACGGAGAAAGGGTCTGTCCTCAGGCAGTACACTGACCTGGTGGAACATGCCCTTGATGTCTCCACTTACAGCTACCTGATGCTGCCAGAATCTTAGGAGTACACCCAAGAGTGATGGGCCCAGTACTGGGCCTGGAAGAAGCTGATCATTGAGGGACAGACCTTGATGTCTGAATGAACAGTTAAAAACCAGCCGTGGCTTGTTATTGTGACTCACCAGATGGTGAGGCAGGTACCATACCTCCTCGGTCTGAGTCACTTCCATGCGGGTGAGCTTGGTTGCATAACCTGCTTCAGTGAGCTTAATTATCTCCCATGAATAAATTGATGCTTTCTCAGGATCCTTTTTTATCATTTCTTTCAGTACTCCTCAGGTTGGCAAGAACGGATTGTATGGTGCCTTTTAGTTTCGCTGCACCCGGTTTCCACAGAAGTGGGGTGGCGTAACGTTGCACTCCATTAACATTGACTCGTTGAGTCCGAGACACAAGACGATCTACAGCCTCTTTATCCTCTCTGGATCTAACCACCAATTTCTCACTGCGATAGGGCACAACATAAAGTTGCCATAATCTTTCCACGTTTATGAAGGGCAGGTCATCTGGGTTAGTAGTGGAGAGGATGAAACTCTGCTGCTCGGTTGTATGGGCTGCAGTACTCATGTCTGCTCCTTGGAGTGCCCATCCAAGGGCTGTATGAACAGCCACTGGACCCCCCTTGGCACCTTGGCGGATAGGCTCTGTGGCAGTAATGAGATGCACCTGGTCTGAGCCTAGGAGTACCAGTGGGCGTGCCCTGTGGAATGGCTGCAGCGGAACTCCTCTCAGATGTGCATATCTCCTTTGCAGTCTCTGAACCGGATATTCCTGTTCCACTAAATCCAGCCCTGCTGCTGTGAATGCCCCCAATGTGAGATAACATTTCTCTGGGTTGCCTTTAGGGGAGATCTCAAAAGTTCAATTAAATCCAATTCAAGTTTATTTGTATAGCGCTTTTCACGATACAAATTGTTGCAAAGCAACTTTACAGCACATTAAGTTTCTACAATATTTAGTGGTAGCTTATCAGTGGTGACTGTCAGTTAATGTACATATGGCAGAAATGTACAGAAAAATCAATTAAAGATGTAATCAAACAGACGAACACTATTCGCATCAATTATTATATGATGCAATCAAACTTATAGCAAAATGTGGTAGTTCTGTATGTTGTTTCAGGGTTGGCATCATCTGAGGTCCTCTGAGGGGTTGGCATTCTCTCTTCTCAGGTGTTCTGGATCCAGACTAAAGCTTGTGTAAATCCGAGTTACCACGGGATATCAATCCCATGGCAAAAACAGACATAATTAGCGTAGCTGCTGTTCCAACGAAGCAAAATTAATTTGTTTAACCCAAACTAAAGAATAATAATGTGCATTTGATCAGATATAACTGCAGTACAAGATTATGAGATGCATTATTTGAATTCTTGGCCAAAGAGATGTGTCTTTAATCTAGATTTAAACAGAGAGAGAGTGTCTGAACCCCGAACGGTATCAGGAAGGCTATTCCAGAGTTTGGGAGCCAAATGCGAAAAAGCTCTACCTCCTTTAGTGGACTTTCCTATCCTAGCATTAAGGGCCTTATAGGCAAGTAATAATATTTTGTAACTGATACGGAACTTAATAGGTAGCCAGTGCAGAGACTGTAAAATTGGGGTAATATGATCATATTTTCTTGACCTGGTAAGGACTCTAGCCGCTGCATTTTGGACTACCTGTAGCTTGTTTATTGAAGATGCAGGACAACCACCTAGCAGTGCATTACAATAGTCCAGTCTAGAGGTCATGAATGCATGAACTAGCTTTTCTGCATCAGAAACAGATAACATGTTTCATAACTTGGCAATGTTTCTAAGATGTAAGAATGCTGTTTTTGTAACATGGGAAATATGATTGAACACCCATATTTTTGACTGTAGAGGAAGTAACCGTACATCTGTCTAGTTGCAAATTGTAATCCAAGAGATTATGTGTACTGTCTTTTGGTCCAATAAGTAATATATCTGTCTTATCCGAATTTAATAGGAGAAAATTCATCCAATACATTTTTAACACATTAAAAAAAAGTAACTTTACAACCACTGAGATGAGTAGTACCTGGTCGTACTGTACGGAGGGCTAAAGTCTCTGGTTCGCCTCTTATCTTGAACTTCTGTAATGCAGTGTTGTAGCATTTGGACCAATCAGACACAACTTTTTGTTATATGTAACAAATAATATCTAACACCCCCTCACCTAACCAAAGGGCCAATTACGAGGGTCTATGAACCCTTCCCCCGAAATGCATCTAATACCTCAGAAAGGCAGAACAGGCCTCTGGTTCCATGGCAACCAATGCTGATATCACTGGTTTTATTGTCCAAACGAATGCGGGCAGAGCAACTTACTCATTTTCTTCATAGGAAAGACACATAATGCCCAGAGAAATGGACTGTTCTCTAATTCATAGGAAAACCTTTCTTTGAATGAAAACTCATATCCTTCAGGTCATTTTGTATACCATTACTGTTCTTGTATATTGTCTGTTGTATTGTATGCTGTTTTATGCATGTTATGATAGACCACTAGTTAATATAACCCCACCAATACCATGTTTGGTCTCTTTGAATTTGTCTTCTGATGATCTAAATGAGCGTTTATATTATATGTGGGAACATAAGCAATATATTAGTGTTCTAAGGATCTTTAGTCATTTTGATTCGAGCTCCATATGCAAATTACCATGCTCTCACACAAAGGGTCATAAAACTCCAAAGTATTTCCAACCTCCCGCTTGGAATTTCAGCCTTTCTCATTGGACAAGCTCATCCTGAGAGGCGTGAATCTTGTCAGACCTTAAAGGCCTCACATCAGTGACCCGCCTCCAGTCTGCGGTTCTGTTAGATTCTGAGAAGATGAGGATGAGAGCTAGAATGCTTCTAAGGACACCCTAAGTTTACGCCAGGCTTCGGCTTTGACTTTCCATTCACCAAGATCCTCTGACTCAAACTGGTTCTTTTTCATCAGCCAACTTCAGCAAAGATACACTTGAGCCTTCAGATTGCATCAGGACTCTCTTTCAGACAGACAAGACGTGGAAGTATCAAACTTAGTCTTATTAATTGATACATTAAGTATAATTTGCACCTTTTTAGAAAGGTGTGTTTGAACTAAGAAACTGATGTTTCCTTCTGGCTGTAGCTCTGCTGAATATCAAATGGTACCATAGCTTCATGTTTTTATTTCTCTTCTTTTTACTGCCTAAGCTTTAACCCTTTTCCTATACCAACTGTATGTGTGTGTGTGTATGTTAGACTAGTTTAAGAGTTTATGTAGTTAATAAATTCTTACATGTATCACACTTGACATTGTTCATCGTTTGCTCATAACTGGAGTCCCTAAACATGCAGATTTTTGCTACATGCTCCAAGTAGTATTGTACAGTAAGAAAGTTATTTTCCTTAAGCAGGAAATTAACGTTCTTAGAATTAACAGACAGTTGACACTGAGAGGTCAAATTAATGCTTACAGTAGATCTTAATATTTATAATTAATTATAACTAGATATGATTAATTATTCATATTTCCCCTTTGAGCTGATTCGCTACAGTGGGTAGGATCATAGTGCGCTGAGCGCCATCATCCAATACTGCATAAGTTTCTAATATATGTGATTTGTGGTGTAGCAGCACTGGTACTACCTTCAGGAGAACTCTGCCAGATGTAGTGGATGGTAGAAGGTACACATGGCTCTCAGATGTAACTGATGATGGGTTAGTTGCATAACTTTTCCAGCACTGTTTTCCTTCGGAGGTCCATTTGCATAGGTTAGCAACCGACTGATCTTTGATCATGTCGCATCAGGTGATATAATGCTCCTTACTGCCGCAGAAGCGATAGTGGATTTTCGGCCGCGTCGTCTTCCGAGACAGTTTGGGGCTAGGATGAAGTTTGGGCTCTGCCGGTTCAGCACCATGATACAATGCTGTGCTTTGGCCTTTAGGTTTAGACAGCAACCTTTCCCTTGAAGTGCCTGATGGGTTCTCCTGTTGATAACGCTGCATTAGCCTATTGGACAGTCTTTGCTGCTGAGCCTTGACCTGAAGCCAACCAGCAAAGTCCTGTAAATTGTAGGGATTCACATATGGGGAGTTGAGCTTCCCTTGTTGCTGTAGAAACTCTATAAATCCATCTCTTAGGTATTTGGGTAACTTACTAAGCAGGCAATCTAAAAAACGGGTGAACTCACAGCATGTGTAGCACCTGGCACAATTGGAACGAATCCCGGGTTGAACTGCTTTGACTTTACAACAGGGGTACTCACTTCTGCTTGTGTGGCACTCACATGTCCCGAAATTGTGTGGACAATGCATTGCTCCTCTGCCTGTAATTCGATGCCAGGTGATTGCAGCAACGGGGAAGAATGGCTTGAGGACGAAGGCAGATGGAACGAGGCTACTGCAGGTGATCTAGCTGGAGGTGTAGCAGTCTTTACATTCTGATAATCCTGTTCTTCTCCTTCTTCCCTCAGAAACGAAGTAATATGCTCCATGAGCTCTTGGCAACAGCGCTGTCATTTCTCATACTACTTCAGTTTGCTTTGGAGCTGGGCTATGTTGGCAGCTTCGTCTTTTTCTCTTTCTGATATGGTCTGCAGGATTTCCCTCAATGAGCCCATGCTCAATGTGTTTGTAAGACTTGGACCATGTTTGGCTGGACGTGCCTCACCCGTGCTGGAGGCGGGTTGCTCTTGGCTAGCTGTAACCCCTGTGGCTGCTGCTCCATTCTGCTTCTCTGACTCAAGTCCGATATGATGGGAGGAAGGAGCCGGTCGGCGATAGCTGTAGTCAAGTAGGTAATCCTCCAAGTGTCTGGGTGTGCGGCGCTGCCTTGAGGGTCTATCTGTAGCATCCATATGAGGGAGAGAAGCTGTGTTATCCTCTGATGACATCACTGCAGTAGTCAACAGATCCGGCTCGAAGGACCAATGTTGGGGATTGCCCCTCTGAATGCTGGGTTTGGATATTATTGACCACTACAGAACCCCGATCAAGGAGTGGAGTGTAGCATCTGGATCAATCAGACACACCATTTTTCATTTGATTTAACAAATCAATTATTCATTAGATTAACCCTCTGGGGTCCGAGGGTGTTTTGGGCCCAGGAGAAGTTTTGACATGTCCTGACATTTGTGCTTTTTTCAGTTGCTAATAAACATTTTAATGGCTAAGTTTAGTAGCACCATAATCAGCACAAACTGTGCTACAATAATATGTTTTTATTATTATTTTATATGTGATTGTGTTTTTGAGAAAACAACGTTTATGCGTGCTTAGTGGAAACAAAAATTTAAAAGTAAGGTTTTATGGCCTTAAGTAAATAAGGCCTTAAAACACATACAGAGCATTTGTTCGCAAGACTATTGAGAACTGGACTTGAAGTCTAGAGCTTTGGCTTCAGAATGATGCGAAAATCATCTTGTTTACTCACTCACAGAAAACAATATTGATTTAAATTTTCTAAGACACATTTTGTGTAGAAAAGGAATATGCGCGGGGGCGTGAATGGTCATGGATAATGCTGTGATTCACACCTGAGAAGACAAAGGCCTGCATAATGAGCTGCATAATGAGCTCTCAGGTGTGTGACTGAGAGGGAATTGCTACAAGAAATAATGAGGAAAAAGAAATGTATCTATTTTTTTGTTTGTAGTTTATTTAGAATATCCTGAATTGCCCAGCTTCCTCTGTCAATGATCTAGCACCCCCTCAGCACCTGGCGCCGCCCCTGGTACATCGATGTATTTTTGAAAAGCCAAAATTAAGATTGTCCAACTCTAAACCCAGTCCCCAAGTAAATTAGGTTTTTAAATAAAAAACTAGCAAAACGAGTTGCGCGGTGTCCCCACCACTTTTCAAAGCAAAGTTACACCACTGAGAATGGTGTATTAACAGGTTCACATTAAAAGACTTTAAAACAACACTATAAAACCAGGTAAACTCATTCTGTTAAAAGAATACAGTTATTTTGTCCATACCCTAAAAACAGTCCAAGAATACAAGTGTGTCGTTGAGCCCCAATGTGAGTGTCCACATTATCTAATCACCTGACAGGCCAACCATACAGTTCTTAAAGACACACACACCCACTAAAACGGATAAGAGGCATAAAATGGACTTAAGAACATGCAAACCAATTAAAACTCTATAAATACACAAAATCACTGTAATAAATAGAGCGGTTAAAACATGTCCCTTGTGTGACAGTGTCACAACAGGGAGTGATATCTGAATGCTTCTGAAATTATCGTCAACATATAAGTATGATTCAACTTACATCGTCACAAACTTGTACTGCATAATGGGCTGCTGCACGCGAATAACAAGCAGATCCTCCGCTCACGTAACAGAGAATATGCCCTTACATAAAGTGCGCACATACACTAAAGCACATAGTAAAGCATAGTAGTAAATGTAATAGTTACTTAAAAGTAATAGGAACTGGATGAACAAATTAACACATTAAAACACCCTGGTGATTTTTATATTAAAGTACATCAGAATAATTGGTGGCATCTTGCAACACGGTTACCTACTGTAGTCTGGATAAAATATAAATTCATTTTTTAATTTGTATTTGTCATATTGAAATCTCTCACAGTCTAACTTTTGATTGCAGATTTTGGGGTCCGAGGTCTTTATTTCTGGGGAAAAAAATGAAAAGCAGGTAATTTCTCCATTTTAACAACACATAATCTCGGTGCTACTGAGGAGAAATAACCTAGGAGAAATCTCATTTGTGATGTTTGTTTTGAGGGATATTTATATTGATTAAGCTATATGTTACTGAAGTGTCTGTAAATAAAGTTTAATCAGATGAAGTATCAATGTGCTCTCTCAGTGATATATTTACTAAGTTTGCTCTTAAGCAGTTATTGAAGCTCAGTCCAGCCCTGCGCTGACTGATGCCTCTAAATCCAGTTCACTGAATGTAAAAGAGCACTTCCGAAAATATCAGTAGTAACTATGCAGGCCAGAATGTCAAAGTATTTGATTGATGGTGACCACTGTCCTGACCTCCTTGTGGGGGTTCACCTTTGATCTTTTAATAATCTCAAGACGTCAATATGCCACATGGTTTTAGTACATGTGAAATTCCGGCATGGACCTGTGACCTTTTAATTATCTCCAACTGACAATATGACACATGGTTTTATATGTGTAATTCTGTCATTGACCCGTGACCTCCGCAGGTGTAACATGAGCTTTGTTCAAATTTGAACTTTGACAGGTCAAAATCAAATTTTTCAGGTTAAGTTTGGTAAATCATTTTTGGTCTCCCTACAATTATCTGTGAAAAAAAGGATTGTAATGATGAACAGATAATATCAAAATAAGTGAAGGAATAAACCATTTTTACAGATGTGGTGGATTACAATATGTGTATACACTAGGGGTTGCACCGACTAGTCGACTTCAATGCTCTGCCATGATGCTTTAAGCATGACGTTGACTAGTTGCTGGTCCTATAGAGGGCGCAACAGGATAAGAAATATTTGAAGGACTTCCACATTTAAGCTCCGTTTCCAAACAATTAAAATGGCAAATAAATGCATACTCTGAAAGCACTCCACAAGACATGTGTGATTATATTACTGGATGCTCGAAATTCAATGGGAGAATGTACGTTTTAAACAGCTTATTGTACAGGTAAGTTAATCGCCGTTTTAATCTAATGCGCACTGCTGCATCGCACACACATAGGTTTCAGACTGTAGTGCGTACATGTCGCGCAGATCACAAGCACACAGAATCATTCATGCATTGTCAACACTGTTCTGTGATTTCTCAATAAAATAGATTAGAAACCGACCGGCTTAATAATAGTGGCCTATTGCTATGTGAGCCTTGGCTACCACGCCGACCGGCTTAACAATAGTGGGCTATGACTATGTGAGACTGGGTTACCATGCCGACTGGCTTAACTCTAATTAGACGCACACTATGTGTAATGTTTAATTAACAAAATGGATATACGTTGCAATCTGATAGATAAGACCCCAGCACCCACCTGAGCAAATATCATACTTTAGTCATTTAATAACTGTTGTTACTTTCTCACTTTCATCAGTCTCAGCGGCAGCATAACAGCTTGATAATTCATGTGATAACTGCTGTTACTTTCTCACTTTCATCAGTCCCAGCGGCAGCATAACAGCTTGATAATTCATGTTTGTGCAGTGATGAGGCAGACAAAGTTAATATCATACCTGCACGTAGGGATATTGGATGTATAGACACACTAGTTTA
>NW_015506117.1:411797-418870 GCF_001515645.1 Sinocyclocheilus grahami | reverse complement strand
GTAGCAGTCTTTACATTCTGATAACCCTGTTCTTCTCCTTCTTCCCTCAGAAACGAAGTAATATGCTCCATGAGCTCTTGGCAACAGCGCTGTCATTTCTCATACTACTTCAGTTTGCTTTGGAGCTGGGCTATGTTGGCAGCTTCGTCTTTTTCTCTTTCTGATATATATAACTATCACATAATTTTGGGAGTGTGTGCATCACATGGTCTTAGCTGTGGTCCGGGTTCCTGTGCAGGCAGGAATCTCAGAGCCTGTGGAACAGGTCAACTTCAATCTCTGGTTTCCATGACCGAGTGGCTGCTTATTTGCTTTGGCTCTCTTTGCAACAGGTTCTTTTGCACTGTTATTCTCACATCTGAAATAAAAAAGCAAGCATGCTGTTTACACAAACTACATTATTAACATTATGATGTTCACTGATACTAGTACTAATTTATCGAAACAAAGAACACAATTACCACATATCAAACATTTTACCATGCAGTAACTAAATCAAATGAAAGTAACATCTGTAAAATAGTGAATGCACACTTACTCTAAGATTCTGAACGGAGTTGAAAACTGAACGAGTGCCCCCTTACTGTGAGAGATGCAGGTGAAGGCAAGAGTGGTGTATTCCCTACAGTACCTTAGTATAGTATGCATACTTCATGAGAAAACAGAATGCAAATTCTTACATTTTAACACTATCAACCACAAATAATATTACCACATATTCTAGGAATAATACAATTACTACACTGTGCACTTACTCAGTAGGATTTTCCAGCGAACTCTAAACTGAATGACATGCGTGTGTCTTTCTTGTGCAAGATGCCGGTGATGCAGCCACTGGCTATATAATTTAATGAAAATTAAAACGGTTTCAAACATTTCAGCGTCATTACTCCATAAGACACGAGTATAACGAGGTAATCCAAAGCTTCTTGAGGTGAATTCTGTCTTATTCCTCTCAGCGCAACGCGAACAGTAAAATTAAAACTTGAGGTCTTTCTACTTTGTTTGTGGTGATGTGGGCGTTTACACGCCATGCGCTTCACGTGGATGATTATAATATATATAGCTCACTCAGCGCGTGGGCGTGGCCGCATTAGAGATAATGAAGGGAGACGTGAAAGACTGGACATCATGTTAGTTTCATATGGATTACTTTAATCACAGAATATTTGCTTTAGATAAGACTTGCTTAGTTTAAAAGTAGACATGTCAAGCTTTCTATAGATATATCTCTAATGTCTCTTTGTTGAGTATTTGCGGCGTTAGTTCATTTTATGGACGCGTTTCTAAATAAAGATCACGCAGACCAAGGCGGAAGACAGAGGTAGTTACTATCGTGTGATAGTCATGCGGTCATCTCTTTTGACCATTATTCTTGATAACTTGCCCCAAAATTTGACAATCTCCTTGGACTTGTCAATGTGTTCTTTTGTGTTAATGTTGAAAACTGTTCTGTGACAGGGGTTTAGGTTTAGGCTTGCTTCAGAGAGGCTAGGGTCTGATTTATGACATCCTGTTGTCTTGGGCCTCTGTGGAATTTTTGTGACTCCTCGTGCCTCAACTCGGTTTTGACCAAATCTTAGATTGTCTGATTCGGTCTGATATCCTACAAAACTGAAAGTGTAATTCAAGTTAGTTATTTTCGGTGTTATCAGGAGAAGATGCCACAAAACGCGTATTCGCGTTTGTCGACCCCAAAGGGTTAACAAACATTCACAGGCCCCTCACCCAATAAACATACTGGGTGCCAAGATGCCTTCTGACTTTATTAAGCAGCATAAGACCACATACACAGTGTGCCGCTGAGGTAGTTTCTGTGAACAATAAAATAAAATATGAATGAATAAATATGAAACTTGCTAAATAAGGAACATAACAAATCTCCATTCTTAATAATAAACACACTTTGAACACCACTCAATAGTATTGTATAAGTATGCAGCATCTTGTAAAAGTATAAATACAGCAGCATAAGACTGGGATGTCATATTGTACTGGTAATATGGTAATAATTGTAACCTGTAATAATAAATTATAGCTTATTTTATCATATGTAGCACCAGATTACCTAAATAAAAAGTGTATAAACATTAGCCACTATGCTAGCGGATTTAGACTGATCATGGAAACACGATCAAGCACTCTTTTTGGGCATCTAACATCTAAACTTACACACAAACAAACCCTGATAGAAACAGTGAAACGCTCAGCCCAGCTGGCTGGGGTTCCTAAAATTTAAATGGGGTCTGACTTTTCTGTGTGGGAGTTAAAACGTGTTAAAAGAATGACAAACTAGAAATACGGTTAATAAGAATGGTGTATTAACAGGTTCACATTAAAAGACTTTAAAACAACACTATAAAACCAGGTAAACTCATTCTGTTAAAAGAATACAGTTATTTTGTCCATACCCTAAAAACAGTCAAAGAATCCCAGTGCGTCATTGAGTCCCAATGTGAGTGTCCACCTGTGTATATACAATACAAGTTGCTGCAAGTGATCCGGAAAGGTAAGTCCAATGAAATAGAAACTCCACAGTCCGGGTGTGAGTGGAAGCTGTGAATGGCCTCCTTGCATGTTTGCCATGCTGCTCTTTTTATGGGGTTCCTGCTTCCTCTCAGGTGACTAATCACCTGACAGGCCAACCATACAGTTCTTAAAGACATACACACCCACTAAAATGGATAAGAGGCATAAAATGGACTTAAGAACATGTAAACCAATTTAAACTCTATAAATACACAAAATCACTGTAATAAATAGAGCGGTTAAAACATGTCCCTTGTGTGACAGTGTCACAACAGGGAGTGATATCTGAATGCTTCTGAAATTATCGTCAACATATAAGTATGATTCAACTTACATCGTCACAAACTTGTACTGCATAATGGGCTGCTGCACGCGAATAACAAGCAGATTCTCCGCTCACGTAACAGAGAATATGCCCTTACATAAAGTGCGCACATACACTAAAGCACATAGTAAAGCATAGTAGTAAATGTAATAGTTACTTAAAAGTAATAGGAACTGGATGAACAAATTAACAAATTAAAACACCCTGGTGATTTTTATATTAAAGTACATCAGAATAATTGGTGGCATCTTGCAACACGGTTACCTACTGTAGTCTGGATAAAATATAAATTCATTTTTTAATTTGTATTTGTCATATTGAAATCTCTCACAGTCTAACTTTTGATTGCAGATTTTGGGGTCCGAGGTCTTTATTTCTGGGGAAAAAAATGAAAAGCAGGTAATTTCTCCATTTTAACAACACATAATCTCGGTGCTACTGAGGAGAAATAACCTAGGAGAAATCTCATTTGTGATGTTTGTTTTGAGGGATATTTATATTGATTAAGCTATATGTTACTGAAGTGTCTGTAAATAAAGTTTAATCAGATGAAGTATCAATGTGCTCTCTCAGTGATATATTTACTAAGTTTGCTCTTAAGCAGTTATTTAAGCTCAGTCCAGCCCTGCGCTGACTGATGCCTCTAAATCCAGTTCACTGAATGTAAAAGAGCACTTCCGAAAATATCAGTAGTAACTATGCAGGCCAGAATGTCAAATTATTTGATTGATGGTGACCACTGTCCTGACCCCCTTGTGGGGGTTCACCTTTGATCTTTTAATAATCTCAAGACGTCAATATGCCATATGGTTTTAGTACATGTGAAATTCCGGCATGGACCTGTGACCTTTTAATTATCTCCAACTGACAATATGACACATGGTTTTATATGTGTAATTCTGTCATTGACCCGTGACTTCCGCAGGTGTAACATGAGCTTTGTTCAAATTTGAACTTTGACAGGTCAAAATCAAATTTTTCAGGTTAAGTTTGGTAAATCATTTTTGGTCTCCCTACAATTATCTGCGAAAAAAAGGATTGTAATGATGAACAGATAATATCAAAATAAGTGAAGGAATAAACCATTTTTACAGATGTGGTGGATTACAATGTGTATACACTAGGGGTTGCACCGACTAGTCGACTTCAATGCTCTGCCATGATGCTTTAAGCATGACGTTGACTAGTCGCTGGTCCTATAGAGGGCGCAACAGGATAAGAAATCTTTGAAGGACTTCCACATTTAAGCTCCGTTTCCAAACAATTAAAATGGCAAATAAATGCATACTCTGAAAGCACTCCACAAGACATGTGTGATTATATTACTGGATGCTCGAAATTCAATGGGAGAATGTACGTTTTAAACAGCTTATTGTACAGGTAAATTCATCGCCGTTTTAATCTAATGCGCACGGCTGCATCGCACACACATAGGTTTCAGACTGTAGTGCGTACATGTCGCGCAGATCACAAGCACACAGAATCATTCATGCATTGTCAACACTGTTCTGTGATTTCTCAATAAAATAGATTAGAAACCGACCGGCTTAATAATAGTGGCCTATTGCTATGTGAGCCTTGGCTACCACGCCGACCGGCTTAACAATAGTGGGCTATGACTATGTGAGACTGGGTTACCATGCCGACTGGCTTAACTCTAATTAGACGCACACTATGTGTAATGTTTAATTAACAAAATGGATATACATTGCAATCTGATAGATAAGACCCCAGCACCCACCTGAGCAAATATCATACTTTAGTCATTTAATAACTGTTGTTACTTTCTCACTTTCATCAGTCTCAGCGGCAGCATAACAGCTTGATAATTCATGTTTGTGCAGTGATGAGGCAGACAAAGTTAACTGATGCATGCCATTTTACTCTCTCGTACAGATAAAAGTTGTCAAAGTTACTGGACACAAAAACAACTGGGTGGACTGATCTGAATGAACTGAATTAAAAGCAGAATAAAAAAGTTCTTTCTCTATTTTTTTAAAATTACGCAGCACAGTGAGAAAGCACGTTGCATGAGCACAATTATCCAGCTATATAAACACAGATACTAAATGCTGCTGCTAATATGTTTAATATTCGCTCCTGCATACACCTGCTGCTGCTGTTGGTTATTGCTGTATTTGTAGATTATTGTTGCTGCTGCTGCAAGCAAGTACATGAACCTGCTACTGCCGATACATAAGCCGATATGATGCTGTGCGTATTTAAGACATACTGCTGCTGCACAAATAGCATATAAAAGAACCCATAGCAGCTCTATACAGGTGGAGCTGGGGAAGGTGGAGGGTTTCAGAAAAACTCTGAAAGTGCGCTGCAATGCTCAAGCAAATGCTAATGAGCCATTTAAATGTAAAGCAGTAAGCGCATTGGCTGCGTATGCAACATGAACCAACCATCTTGTGACAAATCGTTTAATGCTAAGAATATATCAGGACCAATCAGCATTCGCCATCTAGAGTTTTGTGACAGAACTTGGTATATTTTATATTTTTACATTAACAATGTAATCAATATTCTGTTTATTAAAACCAAGTATGAATCTCATCAAATTAGTGTTTTTAAACATTTTACATTTATCCCAAAATTATAAATCAAGGCAGTAACAATTTAAACAATATATTTTATTTGTAAACGTATGTTCAGCTATTCTTTTTAATAGTTAACTTTTAACAATTTTTGGAATTATTCGGTTCATCAGTCATTAAAGCTCAGTGAATATTGGTCACAGACAGAGAGATTTAAGTTACTTAAAATGTTACCAATATTTTCAGGCCATTTCAAGTCTTATTTTGACGTAACAAAGTGGTTATATCTATGTATGTGAGTTGTTTACTAACTTTTTAAATGAGTCTTCCCATTAAGGCCATTATATTCTTCATTCAGACTGATTTGCAAATGCGGAACGCGCATGAACACAACAAGAGGCAGGTTTTATCGCATGAACCAAACACAGCCGAACATAACCAGTCATATCTAATCAAATCGCGATGGAGGAACTTTAGTTGGTCTGTTAAAACTCAATGGACTCAGGGGAGGTGAGAGAGACGTGGATGTATTTTTCTAATTTTAGTTTAATATAACATGTAAGTGTGACCAGCTGTGTTCAGTTAATTTACGAATTTAAGATCCATATTGTTAGATTTTAATTGGTTTATGATTAAACATACCCAGTCACAAAAATCACACACACACACACACACGTTTGTTTTTTGGGAATTGTGGGGACATTCCATAGGCGTAATGGTTTTTATACTGTGCAACCTATATGTGCTATTGCTCTACACCAACCCTACACCTAACCCTACCCCTTACAGGAAACTTTGTGCATTTTTACTTTCTCAAAAAACTCATTCTGTATGATTTATAAGTGTTTTGAAAAATGGGGACATGGGGTAATGTCCTCATCCTTCTCCCCTTCTCCTTGTAATACCTATGTCATACCCATGTCATTATACAAATTTGTGTCCTCATATGTCACACACACACACACACACACACACACACAAACGTTGGTTTTGCATGTTTTATGGGGACATACCATAGACGTAATGATTGCTATGTACAAACTGTATTTCCTATCCCGTAACACTACACCTAAACCTAACCCTCACCAGAAACTACAGCCATTTTTAGAATTTCAAGAAACTTTATTCTGTATTATTTAAAAGCTTGTTTCCTCATGGCGACCAAAAAATTTGGATACTGCCATCTTTGTGGCGACATTTTGTCCCCATAACATAGGGTATACCTGAAGCACACACACACGCACACATCCACACACACACATACACAAATACAATTTATATATATATTTTTTTGCTAATATATTATATAAGGGAAGTCGTGGCCTAATGGTTAGAGAGTCTCGTACCGGCAGGGATTGTAGGTGGAGGGAGTGAATGTACAGCGCTCTCTCCCACCTTCAATACCACGACTGAGGTGTCCTTGAGCAAGGCACCGAACCCCCAACTGCTCCCCGGGAGCCGCAGCAAAAAATGGCTGCCCACTGCTCCGGGTGTGTGTTCACGGTGTGTGTGTGTTCACTGCTGTGTGTGTGCACTTTGGATGGGATAAATGCAGAGCACTAATTCCGAGTATGGGTCACCATACTTGGCCACATGTCATGTCATTCACTCACTCACTTATATTATATTATATTTTGCTTCTCTGCTTGCGATCAGATCATTTTAAGCTGCTAAAC
>NW_015506117.1:408481-410070 GCF_001515645.1 Sinocyclocheilus grahami | reverse complement strand
GTACAGGCATTTTTCCTATAAGATTTGTGACCTCAATAAATCAACATGACTGCATCATTCACTGCATCTGGGAGAGAAAATCAAAGACAGTCATGTTGATGGATGATTATTTGTACTTGGAAGCATCTTTTTCTGCCTGATTCACAGAAACTGTCTTGCCAAAAAAAACAAGACACCTTCATCTTTTGTCAGTACCCATATCAGAGACCTCCCTGTGTGTACCTTAGACACCCGCAGACAGGCATGGATGCTTTTAAATGCACTGTGTGCCCTGAAAACACTAACCATCAAACGTGTTTGTTTATCCTCTGTGTGTAATTTATTGTGGTGTTCACACACTCTGCAGGAAGCCCAAATCCAAGCCCCAGGGAAAAGCATTAAGGACATAAATAAATTCAATTTGATATAACCCAGACTTCTTTTTAACATACATTACCATCTGCATTTGGGAAGAAAGGCTCAGGAGACGAGTAAAGAAAACAGCTTTATTAGAGCAGAGATAAGAATATATTAGGATTTCCCATTATTGGACCCTGCTGTTGATAAACTGCTTAGGAATAATTTTTAGGAAATGTCAGAGAAAAACTCGAAGTAAAGAAAAAAAAGGAGGCCATGAATAAAAACTAGACTTTATAGCACTGTTCTGAAGCCTAGTGATTTGTGTTGCGGTCTACTGCTGTAAGTATATTTCTAACCCAAATTGAATCTCAGAAGTGACTGTGGTTTGAACTGCTTTTCATCAGTGGTGAGGCCAGAAATCACTGTGTGAATCTTGAAATAAGCTGCATCACCCATTCAACACAGACTGCTAGGATCGTATGGGCCCTGTTCATTTATAAATCCAAATAAATTTTAATTTCTGGGTTTGAAAGTATATATATAGGGGTCATATGATGTTGCTAAAAATAACATTATTTAGCGTATTTGGTGTAATGAAATGTGTTTATGCAGTTTAAGGTTCAAAAAACACATTATTTTCCACATACTGTACATTATTGTTTCTCCTCTATGCCCCGTCTTTCTGAAACGTGTCGATTTTTACAAAGCTCATCGCTCTAAAAGAGCAAGGTGTGCTCTGATTGGCCAGCTATTCAGTGTGTTGTGATTGGCTGAATACCTCAAGCGTGTGATGGAAATGTTACGCCCCTTACCATATTGTGATGATGCCGTCAGGCCGGAGTGATGATTCAAAAACATGAAAACCCATTATAAACGAGGCATTCGTTGCATCCAGTGGGGACATAATTATGGATTATAATGACTTATACTGTCTTTTTACGCATTGCGTTGCATCGCGCCACGTAAACATAAAACCATGTCTGCATTTGTGATCGGAGAAATGACAAACAACAAGCCCTACTCTACACTGCCCAAAAAACTTGCTTTAAATGTTTAAAATATAAAAACTCTTTAAATATAAAAGACGTTCTTACAGTCTTTGAATCAGAACAGCCGGCATTGTAGTCTACTCTCCCAGGATCAGGAAACGGTCCTCCATAAAATGTGCTGCACACATCTGAATATTTGGGTTGAAGTGTTCTGGAACAGTGTTGAAAATACAACTTAACCACTGATTTCTAGTCGTGTCC
>NW_015506117.1:402612-408228 GCF_001515645.1 Sinocyclocheilus grahami | reverse complement strand
ACGGTGAAAGTTGTTGTATTTCCTCAGCGACCAGCACAGATAGCATCAGAGCATGACAAAGCAGATATCGTCCTCTTTTGGAAGGCCAAACAAAGTAGTTTCGCTTTCACAACGAAACACAGTGTCACACACGGAGGCCTAGAGTGAGCAGAGGCGGCGGATTCGACGAAGGAGCATCCGGCGGGCTTGCAGCAACCACATGTGATGACCCCGGGCTAGACTCCGCTTCGTCCACGGTGAAAGCGATCCGGCGATCCACAGCGCAAAGTTGTAGTATTTCCTCAGCGGCCAGCATGGATCAGAGCATCAGAGCATGACAAAGCAGATATCGTCCTCTTTTGGAAGGCCAAACAAAGTAATTTCACTTTCACAACAAATCACACCGCACCTTCACGACATGGCGGCGGCAACAACAATACTACAGCGAGAACAAAAGTTACGCCTTCTTTCTTTGCGTGAACATTTGGGCAGCGTTATGCAAATCTTCCCACATAGTGATGTATATATGTGGGGGTGTGTTAGAACGAGCCGTTTTAGGTAGGCGTGGCTGACTCTTAACTTTTATAAAGAATATCTCTTTGGATTTGAGACTTTAGTCTTTGCAACTTTACAGGTCTTCTTTATGCACCAAGAGCTTGTAACACTTCAAAGAGAAAGGAAAAATTGAAATCGCATCATATGACCCCTTTAAGCAATGTTAGCAAACTTGCTGTATAATTTGGCTTACCAGAAAGGATATATATGATGCTGCCTTCAATTGTGGCGAAAAGAAAGCATCCTGGAAGGCAGTATACAGTTTATCTTTTAGAGAGAGAAAAAAAATGCATCAGGAATGTACTGTCTAGTTTTTAGCAATATTTCTCCACCGTCTTCATCATAATCATGTTCTCACATACCATACACATAAATACAAATTAAAACACTATGTAACTGCATGCTGTATGAACTGCATTTTGAAACAGAACTATTGTTTAAATGACAGGGATGATATAGTCTGTTAAGATCATAACAGTTTGGTAAATTCACAAGAATGTTGTGGACAGCAAAGTATCAGAATTATACAGATGTCATGGAAATCACTTGTAAGCATTTCTCAAAGAACTTGCAGGTGTCCAAAATGAAAATACGGGCTCTCACTTCCATCAAAGCACCACTTGTCTCTTTGTACTGTCTTTTGCAGCAAGCTTATCCACCCACCTGCGTGATTATTTTTAGCAATGGCCATGTCAAAAATGTAAATGATCCCTGAGCAAACATGTCCCTTGTGCTCCCACACATAAGCCTACCCAGCATTGTTTTCAGCATAAAATCCTCTATGCAAAAATGCTTTTCATCAGTCTGATTACAGCTAAAGCAGAGGTGTATAGAACTGCATGGTCTTTTTTTCTAAAAAAAAATAAATAAATCTTTTTTTTGTATTTTTCGCATTTTTGTTTTTATACCAATATTTTATATATTGGCCATCTATACTGTCATACCTGATGTTTTATGTGAAGTCAAAGTTGCAGCAGCTGAATGCATCAATAATGTGCACAGATGAGTATTGATAGCCTGGGTTGTATTTACTGTATTACAAATTGCCAGCAACCGCAAACCACTGCTGGCAGGAAAAAGGAGCTGTGGGCAACAGCAGTGGTTTGACTGCTTAGGATTGCACACTTCACACAATTAAAATTAATGAGTCACAATTAAATGAGGCATAGCATGATAATCTCGTTGAAAGACAGTAAAAACAATCAGAATGTGGATTTATTCCCACAGTGAATAGCTTGTGTGGGCTTTAAACCACCTCCAAGTGCTTGTAGATAATCTGTTTTGGAAACTATCAATGAAACGATTCTGTCACAAGGCAAGACTATTTGCATCATTCTAACTACCGCAGGAATGTATATAGATTTCTATAAAAGATATGCTCTTGCTCACAACATGTACACATGTTACAATACCCATATGCATACTAATTTAATCAGAAAGTTCCATGTTTTTTAACTGATAACTTTCAGTTAGAGCTGAAAAGGAAGCTCTGTCTTGGCCAGGAAAAGTTGGAGATGTCTACTAAACAAACAGCCAGGTTGGAACTAAAAACAGAGCTACATCTTGTTGCCATAGCAGAGATAGAAAATCCAAGTCCTGGATGTAAGGTCTCAGTGATGTTGTGTACATTAAGAAGAGGAGGGGGCCAGGTAGCGAACCCTGAGGTACCCCCCTCCTTTTTTTTGTAATGTAATTTTGACATTGCTCTGCTCCAAGATGAAATATGTATCCTGAAATATCTACCTGTGACACAAATCAACAGCATGCAAATCCCATGATGCCTAGGGTGGAAAAGGCTGACAGAATTATCTACGGATTCACTGTGTCAAAGGTGGCAAACAAGCCCAAGAGTATGACATATTTGCAGTATAATAAAAAGATGTATTTGATAGTACAATTCACTGGCAGAAATAGAACTGTATCCATATTTTTCCTGGGGGCGCTGCTGTAAAAACGGTTATGGGTATAACTTCTGCCAGAAGTAGTAGCAGCGTTGAATGAGTTGCACCGATGGTGAAATGTTTTGTTTGTGTACAATTTGTTTTTCAGGCGGGAAAATATAAAAATGGCATTACAAAGCTCTGGAACAACCTGTGCTGTCCGTGGATGCACTTATATCCAGACGAAGCTTAATTTGTGGCTTAAAGAACAGTGTTATATACACAAACCTAAAGTTAGAGCGGAATGCACTTGCACGAGAAGGTACAGTTTTCATCGCTTTCCTATACAAGACGAAGCTAAGCGAAACTGGCTCAAAAACCTGAACTTAAAGAATCCCCCAAAACGCTTTACGTATGCTCTTTTCACTTTGTGGGGAAAAAACCGACAGCGGCCCTACTCGTTTCCTCGGTTATGAGAAGCCTCCAGAAAAGAGATGCCGACTCCTCAGGAGGGATGATAGTTCATTCTCAACAGGTAACTTTACTCACCAAACGTTACACAAATTTCAGCGTTTGACTGGAATACATGATTAGTAGAAAAGGGTTGTTTATACTTGCTGGCCAGCTAGCTTATCACAAATGAAACAAATGTGCATGATTTCCTTGCTCATTTCTGCAGTACTCATTCTTTTCATACTGTAAAGTGACCTCCAAATTAGTTTTATCTATCTGTTACAGGCATTCATTTAAATTACACTATTATTCTGTGTTTTATCTATATTAATTTGCAAATGTAATATAGTGTGCCATCCTAACACCACACACAATACATTACTCAAATGTATCTTATGGTAAAATACATTACACATGAATGACTAATTCCTGTGATAATTTGCATAGCTATTAGTCATTTATGTGTAATATATATATATATATATATATATATATATATATATATATATATATATATATATATATATATATAATATTCTGAACACGTTACACAAATTTCAGCGTTTGACTGGAATACATGATTAGTAGAAAAGGGTTGTTTATACTTGCTGGCCAGCTAGCTTATCACAAATGAAACAAATGTGCATGATTTCCTTGCTCATTTCTGCAGTACTCATTCTTTTCATACTGTAAAGTGACCTCCAAATTAGTTTTATCTATCTGTTACAGGCATTCATTTAAATTACACTATTATTCTGTGTTTTATCTATATTAATTTGCAAATGTAATATAGTGTGCCATCCTAACACCACACACAATACATTACTCAAATGTATCTTATGGTAAAATACATTACACATGAATGACTAATTCCTGTGATAATTTGCATAGCTATTAGTCATTTATGTGTAATATATATATATATATATATATATATACAGTGCCACTTGAAAGTTTGTGAACCCCTTACAGAATTTGAAAATGTGAGTAATTTTAACAAAATAAGGGAGATCATACAAAATGCATGTTATTTTTTTATTTAGTACTGTCCGGAGTAAGATATTTTACATAAAATATGTTTACATTTAGTCCACAAGACAAAACAATAGCTGAAATTATTAAAATAACCCCATTCAAAATGGGGTTCTTAATACTGTGTGTGGTTACCTGGATGATCCATGACTGGTTTCTGTTTTGTGATGGTTGTTCATGAGTCCCTTGTTTGTTCTGAACAGTTAAACTGAGAACCTTCAGTCTTCCAGCATCTTTTGCATATTTGAACCCTTTCCAGCAGTTACTGTATGATTTTAAGATCCATCTCTTCCCACTGAGGACAATTGAGGGACTCAAACACAACTATTAAAAAAGTTTCAAATATTCACTGATGCTCCTGAAGGAAATGATGCATAAAGAGCCAATTTTTCTTATTTTGTAGAAATATAATTGTTTTCCATTTAGTACTGCCCTTCGGAAGCAACAGAAGGTACTTGCATGTTTTCCGGAAAACAAATTAAGTACAATTTACTTTGATCTTCAAATTCAAAAAGCTCTTAATACATCGTATTTCCTTCAGGAGCATCCAGGTTGCGAACTACGGGGGAGCTAGGGGGAGCTTCTTCACAAAAATAGTACATACTTTAAAGGCGTATATCATAATTAGGCAAAATGAGATGCAGTATAGGACTTGTACCCTCAAGTCAGACATTTGGCATTTTCAAATTGAAAAAAAAAAACATGGAAGTACCCTAACCAAAACAAAATAATTATATTGTGAATAGTAAACCCAAATAACTACATCTAAATCCAAAATGATGACAATCCGTGTATCATTCGATCATTTGTTTTTTTTATTTAATATTGAAAGTAGAAAAATGAGAAAACGGCTCAAAAAACAAAAAACGGCTTTTTCGTTTAAGCTTAAATTTTCGTTTTTCGTTCAGGGGTAGAAAAATGAATAAACAGCTTGAATATTCAATTTCTACACATGGGCGGGAATTAAACACCCCTTTCTGCTGATTGGTCAGCCGAAGATCAAACCGTGCAATCATCAGTTCTTCTGCAGTATCACGCAGCAGAATAATAGTCCTCTGCTGCTGCAGTTGTATGGATTCTTAACACATTTATTGCAACTACATTTCATAATTTTTCATCAAACAAACAGGCTAATGAATAGCTCGACACAACTCATACTGGGGCAGAATCTAGACAGGGCTTTCTTCTGTGTAGATTTAAATTATATTATTTGCATCAGCTAGGCATGGCAGGGTATGATATGACAGCTGTCATAGCTGCTCACCCAGTAAGTCTGTTTGTTTAATTAATTAATTAATTTGTTTCAAAATAAATATTTTAAACACTAAGACAAAAGGAAGGAATAATAAATTTGCTTGGGTATATATAGGCCTATAATGTTCATGCAAGAACTGTCATTTTGACTGACAACCGGAGAACAACAGATATTAAATAGCCTACTGTTAGAGTTTTATAATCTCTTATAAAATAGTCTTGTATAAGGATCCACCTGCCAGCCCAAAAAGCGGAATCCAGCGGCCTGGTCGAAGGTTTAATGCGTATCCGGTCTTTTACTTGCGTTTCTGAATTAAGCAGGGAGTTCGCAAACGGCCTCTATGGCCGTGACAGGACAAGCAGGGAGTTCACAGACGGCCTCCATAGCCGTGACAAGACGAGCAGGGAGTTCACAGATGGCCTCCATAGCCGTGACAGGACAAGCAGGGAGTTAGCAAACGGC
>NW_015506117.1:361209-402132 GCF_001515645.1 Sinocyclocheilus grahami | reverse complement strand
ACCTTTTGTATGTTAGTTTCTGTGATCCAGGGTCACACCCGGTTGGAATTAGGGGGTTGTAAATGGGCTGGGGACACCCCCCCTCCTCAACACAACACAATTCTACAAAAGTTTTAAGTCTTTCTCACAATATAAATGACTACTTTGAAATTGAAACCAATTTACCAATCGCACAAATACCTTTAAAATGACACTAAACATGAAGGGGAAAAACAACAGGTTCACAAGATACATGATATGTGGGATATGCATATTCTTAATGAACTTTGGGTGAAACCTTTTTGGGGGAAAAGAGGGAGAGGCAGAGAGGCCAGGGGGAGAAGGGGGTCGTAAATGGGCAAGGAGAGAGGCGTTGTTTGCTCTCTTTGCAGATTTCTTCTCCAGATAAGTTTTATTGTTTTATTGCATGGCGTCTGTTTTGTGTGAGTTCCTGAGTATTGGTTTCAGGAAGAGTTAATTTCATAAGAAAATAAATTCAATCCTTTCACTTGTGTTGTATTAAAATTGATTATAATTGATATCTCAAAAGGATATGCACTTGTGCGCGGCGTGAGCTGCTGCGCACTCGCACTGCAATGCAAGATTTTCATAAAATATAATAGCTTGCCATTTCGGTTTGTTTCTCACCAAACCCTCAGTATACCTTCAGAATGCTTGGAATATACGCCACAATATGTATATGATTATTTTACGACAGATATGCATCCGTTTAAAAACAACAAACAAAACCTAAAGTCACCATTCTCTGCCATTAAATTGGCAAGTGTGAGCAGGACATTCTTGTGTTATTAAGTAATAAGCCTTTAGAACAACATTAAAGTGAGTAGTCACTCTAGTTCACACAGTTCCAATAAATTGCGATGGGTTCAATAAACTCAATAAGCAGACAGACGTGACTACTTTCAAGTACAGAAGTGCACAGGAAATAAGCAGCAGTCATATTTAAAGCAGTTTAAATGAATATTGAGTACTGATTGATGTTCACTTGGATTATTTCCCCATCGAGGGGAAATAACTTAATACTCTGATATTTATAGTCGTATGGTAAAATGTATATTTTTATTTGTGTAATGTTACATTCAAAATAACGACAAAATGCCTTTGAAAAAATAAAGAGAACAACAGAATGCGCTGCTTTAGCTCATCTCGGTCTCCTTGAGCATCTTTCTGGCGCATGCCACAAAACATGAACCGCAGCGAATACTTGCTTTCAAAAGGCTTAATTTAGATTATTTGACATTAAATGCATCATACAAGTCACTTTGGAATAAATCACAGTAGGCCTATGTATCATGATAAAAAAAGCGACTTTACAGTCTGGAAATACTTTAGGCTATAGAAAAATTATTTTGTGGAACCCCTAAAAAAAGAAAAGCCCTCTGCCCCGGTACGAGTTGTGTCGAGCTATTCATTAGTCTGTTTGATGAAAAAAATATGAAATGTAGTTGCAATAAAATGGGTAATTAATCCATACAACTGCAGGAGTGGAGGACTATTATTCTGCTGCGTGATACTGCAGAAGAACTGATGATGGCACGGTTTGATCTTCGGCTGACCAATCAGCAGAAAGGGGCATTTAATTCCCGCCCACGTGTAGAAATCAAATTGTTATGGGGCTGACAAGACGCGCTGAGTGTTCAGAGGCAGCCTCCTTGACTGGGTCGGGACAGGACAAAAGGTCACAAACGACCTCCTTGGCCGAAGCAAAGCAAGCAAAGAATTCACAAACGGCCTCAATTGCCATGACAGGACGAGCAGGGAGTTCGCAAACGGCCTTTATAGCCGTGACAGGACGAGCAGGGAGTTCGCAAACGGCCTCTATAGCTGTGACAGGATGAGCAGGGAGTTCGCAAAAGGCCTCTATGGCCGAGACTAGAGCGGCATAGCCGTGACAGGACGAGCAGGGAGTTCGCAAGCGGCCTCTATAGCTGTGACAGGATAAGCAGGGAGTTCGCAAACGGCCTCTATGGCCGTGACAGGACAAGCAGGGAGTTCACAGACGGCCTCCATAGCCGTGACAAGACGAGCAGGGAGTTCACAGATGGCCTCCATAGCCGTGACAGGACAAGCAGGGAGTTAGCAAACGGCCTCTACGGCCGGGTTGAGACAGGACAATTGTTCATAGGCCGTGACAGGACAGGCTGAAAGTGCGTCACTGGGCGCCACCACCACGCAAGGAGTTGAAGCGAGCACCGCCGTTTCGGGAGATTTTGCTGCATGCGCCACCACCTCTGAAGAGACTGCAGCAGACACCATGGCCTCTGGGAGCACAGCAGCGGGCACCGCTACCTCGGGAGGTTCTGCAGCGTAAGTCGGACTCATGAATATCAGCTGTGACTTGACTAGACTCAGGAAGATCAACTGTGACTAGATTTGACTCAGGAAGATCAACTGTGACTAGACTTGACTCAGGAAGATCTGTTGTGACTTGACTCGACTCGGGGAGATCAGCTGTGAGTTGACTTGATTCAAGAATGGAAGCTGTGACATAACGGGGCGCTGTTGTGTCCGCCATTTTGCAATCCGTCTCCTCTGTCGCCGCCATTTTGGTCACAAACGCAGTGTCGCATTCCTCCTCCGCGACACCCACAGTGGATGAAGAGTTAACACACAGCAGAGCATAGTCCATAAACTGACTTAGAGATGAACGCGGACCCTCGTGAATGAAGTTAGACTTTAGTGGTTGATTAATGCCCTCACAGAAAAAGTCCATCAACACACAATCCGGGAAATCAGAGTAATAAGCAATGTCTAGATACTCTTGAATATAACTCTCAAGCGATCGTGTGCCCTGCTCGAGAGCTAATAGCATTGTAGCGGTGTCCTTTAGAGAAGCTGCTGGATCCTCGTGTGGCCGAGTATTCTGTTACGGGGCTGACAAGACGTGAGACGTGCGGATCCATGTGCAAGCTTTATTAAAAGCAGAGGAGGTCAGAAACACAGGCAGGGTCGAACAGTGGCAAACAGGTATATGGCGGGCAAGACACAAGAATAGTCCTAGGGCTAGCGTAGGTCAACGATCGGCGAACAGAATCACAAGGACGAGACTAGTGCGAGAGTCAATTAAATTGGAAAGGGTGACCTCTGATGGTTAGCAGACGGAAGTTCATGGACCGGATACGTAACACAAATATTCAAGCTGTTTATTAATTTTTCTACCCCTGAGCGAAAAAATAATATTTAAGATGAATTCTCTTTTTTCAATTTAAAAAAAAAAAAAACGAAAAAGGAGCCTTTTTCTAATTTTTCTACTTTCAATATTAAATAAAAAAACGAATGATCGAATGATACACGGATTTATGACAATCATTCATTTTTATCACTTATTTATACATGGTATCAAAATGAAATGTTACATAAAACAAACCGTGAAAGTTAGTGTTAGGGATTAACTTTACATAAAACACATCAGAATCAGAATTAAAAGAGCTTTATTGCCAAGTATGTTTGCACACACAAGGAATTTGTTCTGGTGACAGAAGAAACTTCCAGTATGCAGAGACAACAACAACACATATAATAAAAAATAAAGATATGAGAAGAAAATACACATGCATATAAATAAACATCAGCTGTTCTGTACATCTGTACAGAGTATTCAGTGCTAAAATATACCAAAACAGTTTGACTTAACATTTGCTAAATTCATACTTTTGTTGTTGTTGTCTTAATAATTATGGTTGCATAGTTTAACAGATTTATGGAAATAGTATTGATTTTTTGTAACTTTTTGTCTTGTGGTGTCAGGATGAGTTGGTTCATCCTGTTCCTATGTTAAAATGGTGACAGATTTGGGGATTTTCACAACCATTGATAGGGTTTACAGAGAATGGTCCAAAAAGAGAAAATATCCAGTGAGCAGCAGTTCTGTGGGCAAAAAATGCCTTGTTGATGCCAGAGGTCCCAGGAGAATGGTCAGACTGGTTCAAGCTTATAGAAGGGCAACAGTAACTCAAAAATATCCACTCGTTACAACCAAGGTCTGCAGAAGAAAATCCCTGAAAACACATCACATCGAACCTTGAAGCAGATGGGCTATAGCAGCAGAAGACCACATTGGGACAGGAGTGGCTCCTGTCAGCTAAGAAAAGCAAACTGAGACCTTAATTAGCATGGGTTCACCAAAATTGGATAATAGACGATTGGAAAAGGTCTCCTGGTCTTATGAGTCTCAATTTCAGCTTGCGACATTCAGATGGTATGGTCAGAATTTGGCATAAACAATATGAAAGCATTGATCCATCTTGTCTTGTATCAGCGGTTCAGGATGCTTCTGGTGGTGTAATGTTGTGGGGGTTATTTTGGGCCCCTTATGCCTAGTTCACACCACAGGGTTTTAAGCCTGATTTGCAAGTTAACGAGCTCGCCGACAGGTCGGGCTGTGATCGGGGGAAAATCAGCGGGTGATCAGCGCTCGGCAATCTTTATGTGTGAACTACTCAACAATGCATCAAAGAGGCTCACTGACGCGTCGCCAATGCCAGACGAATATCTGTCATGCTAAATATCTGGACCGGTCGGCTGACTTGACATCACGTGGTGTCAGGTGTGACGACGAGCTACAGCCAATGAGTCCTTGGGTGACAGAGTTGTTGTCAGCTCGTGTAGTGTGTGATCCCCTGTTGCGGATCATTTATGTAGTGTCGCGTAGTGTGAACACTACAACGACTTTAAGACAGACAGCAAGTCATGTAGTCGGAAAAGCACAGTGATCTGCCAACGTGTGTAACATGTAGTGTGAACTAGGCTTAAGTACCAATTGAGCATTGTTGAAACACAACAGCTCACCTGAGTATTGTTGCTGACCATGTCCATCCCTTTTATGACCAGAGTGTACCTATCTTATGGTTACTTTCAGCAGGATAATATGCCACAAAGCTCAAATCACCTCAAATTGGTTTCTTGAACATGACAATGAGTTCAATACACTAAAATGGCCTCCACTGCCACAGGATCTCAATCCAAAAAAGCACATTTGGGATGTGGTAGAACAAATCTGCAGCAACTGCAATATTCTATCATATATATATATATCGTCAGTATAGACCAAAATCTCTAATAAATGTTTCCAGCACCTTGTTGAATCTGTGCCAACGTAGAATTAAGGCAGTTCTGAAGGCAAAAGGGGGTCCAACCCGGTACTAGCAAGGTGTAGGCTACCTAATAAAGTGGCTTGTGAGTGTATGCTAATTAAGTAACCTCTCTGATGGAGTTCATTCAGAGAAGGTTTCATTTGATTCAAATGGATACCTTGCAAAAAAATTTTGAACGATTCAGTAAGAGCTTCATGTCAAACAAGTAATTTGTGAATCTAGGTCAGGTGGCAGTGTCTGTGTATGTGAATCATACTACACAGGTGTGTTTTTGTATTTGTGTGCTGCACTTAATGAAAACTCAGTAGATATGTTTTTTACCATCATTTTGTGACACAAAGCTTACAACTTACAAAGAAAAATTATTTATTTTTCCATGCCACCATAGATTCAATCAGTGCACGAAACACAAAGTGCATACGCAGGAACTACATACTTGTATGGTGTTAATAATTAAAAAGTAATTAATAATTAAATATTATTTAAATGAACTAAGCTAAAAAAAGCCATGCAATTATTTTTCAAGTTATATGAACTAACTCTATACTGTAGAAATTATGTGGTGTGTGTATTTATGCAAATTATACATATCACAAGGGGCATTTCAAAGGGTGGTCTGATAAGATAATAATGATGGCATGACAGTTGGGCTTGTGGTTCTGGAAAACTCTTTTAGAATATCTATTTTTAATGTAATTTATGCAAGTGGGCTGAAATGCTATGCCTCATCACAGAGAAGGAAGTTTTCAAATAAGCTCTTCTGTCACAGAGTACCACTTCCAGCGCTTATGATGTGTGTGGTGCTCTCTCTGAATTATTTTTAGAACATGCAGTGACTATGAAAGAAGGACTTAGTTTAGGTACTTTTCAAAATATATATAATAATAATGAACCAATAAACTCACCACAGTGAAATCTCAATATTACAATGCAAGTAAAATTGTGGGAAGGAAATGCCAGAGGGTTAATATAATGATGGTCCGGTGAATCATCAGAATACTTATTTTGCACTTTATTCTTCTGAATAATAAGAAAAAAAGGACATGATTAAAACAGTTTGAAGGTTATTTAAGGCTCATGTTGAATACTTGTGATGGCCTTGCTAGAAAGTTGCAAGACTGTTCTATGTGGTTGTTATGTTGTTATTATCATTAATTAAAACTGATCAATGTAACTTTGGCAATACCATACTAAAACTAAAATAAAAACTAAATAAACTTAAATTACACTTGTAAAAAAATGGTATCCTAAAAATGGTAACATCTAAATTTCTTACAAACACACAGCATTTCACTTGAGATGTTAATTGATGGGCTGGAGTTGTGTGGATTACTTGTGGATTATTGTGATGTTTTTATCAGCTGTTTGGACTCTTATTCTGACGGCACCCATTCACTGCAGAGGATCCATTGGTAAGAAAGTGATGTAATGCTAAAATTCTACAAATCTGTTCTGATAAAGACACATACTCATCTACATATTGGATGACTAAGGATGAGAAATTGCTCAGCAAATTTTCATTTTTGGATGAACTATTCCTTTACGGTAAGGTTATCATTTACTATTTTTACAGAGTAAAAAAACTGTAAAAAAAATTATATGTAGTCATAAAAGACTGAAGAGTGTGCCAAGTTTGATTGATGTTTGTTAAGCTACTGTTAATAGTCACAGTGATCCATTTTTTTCAGATTAAAGTTCATAAAGCAAAACAGAAATGATGTTTTCAGCAGTAGTCTTCATTTTAAGCTATTAGATGTGGAGCATGTTGTATTAACAGTTCCAAGGTACACTACCTTAAAGTTAATTTCCTTGCGCTCCTGAGACAGACATGTAATTTACCCTGATGCAACTTTAATATCCTCACTGAAAGTTAATGCTAAATCAGTATAGAAAAACCTCAGCCTTGCTGGAGAGAACATTGTGAATCTGAACGAATATTTCATCTTTGAGTCACATCACTAAGTAATGGATTGTGAAAAAACTGATTGTGACGCAGGTTGGAAGTAATGAAATATTAACTGTTGAATATTGGTAAGCGATTGGGATTACTATATCCATCGGGCTCCTGGGAAAGTAATGTTGGGGAGTCCAACGGTCATGTGAATTTCACCCTGACAGTTTACTAATCAAAAATGATATCAACTACCACAGATACCCTCTTCCATGGCACCAATCTCTATGCATTTCAAATGACTTTCCATTGTCAGACATCAGTAACCATTTAAGGTGTGTGTGCAAGCTGGAAAGCTGTTGGCTTCTCCATCCAATCCATTAATGTTGTAAATGAAATCTTTTTTTATAAATTGCTTGTGTTCCCCTTGGTTTACTTCCACTCTGTCTCTGGACTGTAAAGCTTTCCAGAGAAACAAGAAAAAAATATTAATTTAAACCCCATACAAAGAAATTACACCTAATTAATTCTAAGTTATTTGTATTAACTGTATGCTGCTGCTTTATTGCTTTTTCTTGTCAAACTAAAACACTATGCGGTATCTTAGCTCATAAAAAGGTTATTATTTTATGTCAGATCTTTAATTCTGCTTGTAAAACACCTTAAAGTGATAGTTCACCCATAAAGTGGATAGGAAATAGAAATAGCTCCAGGAGGACAAAAACCATAACAGAGTATGATTTCTGAAATCATGTGATACTGATATTTAGCAATTATTTGTGATTTTAGGTCTTAAATGTCCCTCATGTTTTAACACATCCAAACATGAACAGTCTGTTTAAAATGTGACATATTCAAGATGTTATTGAAATACATTGTATGAAAAACCTTTTGTGCAAAAACGTTTGAATGCCAAACTAAAGTGTGTTCTTAGGACAAGACACTATAGGTAAATGTTTGGTTCCCATGGTCTTGTCCTGATGGCCGTCTAGTTGACAAAGTCTTCGCAGGGGATCTGTCTCTGGTGCTTATCTAGTTGACATGGTCTCCACTGACATTCAGGTAGAGGTCGTCTCTAGGTGCTGATCCACCATCTGGTCTGAAAATGGACTGCATCTGGGTGGCTGCGGTGACATCGGAATAAGAATGAAAAAGACTAATATTTGCGTAGATGCCATTCTTCTTATGATGTAACGAGTACATCGGGTGTTATGGGAAGTGTTCCCAGCTCAAGTACTGAGGAGCTAACCCATCTCATTTTATAAGTAATTAGCAAGATTTTAAAATGTACACATTGTTCAATAGGAAGCCAGTGCAGAGTTGACAGAACTGGGATAATTTGGTCATACTTCCTGGTTCTAATAAGAACTCTAGCTACTGTATTTTATACCAGTTTATTAAGCATGCAGAGCGACAGCCAAATATAGCATTACAATAATCTAACCTTGAGGTCATGGACGCATGACTTAACGTTTCTGCATTTGACATTAAGAGCATAGGTTGTAATTTATGTATATTTTTAAGATGGAAAAATTTGGTTTTACAAATGCTAGAAACATGGTTTTCAAAGGAAAGATCAAATAGCACACCTTGGTTTCTAACTGATGACGGATAATTGATAAAGCAGCCATTTAGCGTTAGACAGTGTTCAAGGTTATTACATGCGGAGGTTTTTGCTCCAATATTTGACACCTCTGTTTTTTCAGAATTTAGCAGTAGGAAATAACTTGTCATCCAGTTTGTTATATTAACTATATATATACTGTATACTGTATGTATATATATATATATATATATAATTTATTAGAAATTAATTTAAAAATAAATTATAATTTATATTATATGTTTTGTTAATTTGTTTGTATTTTATATTAATTGAATTAATTTTTAATTTAATAAAAAAGATTAATGTGAAAATTCTAGGTAACAAATAATTATATATCTTAGAATTGTATTTATATTTAAACAATTATACATTTTTAGATATTTCATATAAATTGTCAGTTTGTATATTATTTATATTTATTAAAAATATTAATGAGAAAAATTTAAGTAATGTGTTTGAAAAAAAAGTGTAAAACCAAATAGAATTTAATTAAGCCAAAATTGAATTTATTAATTAATTGTTTTTTTTTCAGCTAAAGGAACCATTGAACCAATATTTGCTTTAAAGACGCAATCTTAGAAACATAAAGTAAACAGTATCTCACAAGTTTTTAACCTGTATTTTCTACAGATCCAGCCTGTTCGAAAGGTTTTGCGCGCATGAAGGGACTTGTGTGTGAAGGTACGTGCTACCCACAATCCTTTGCTGCATTTACTTTCTTTATAATAACTTTCATTAATAAATCATTAACAAACATTAAATAATGCATAATGGATCATTAGTCAGTATATATTCAGAAATAGAAACATGAGATAATGTGCTTGTTAATGTTTGCTAATAAACTAAGCATATCAAACAAATCATTATGTCATGCAAGTTAAAATGCTTATGAATATCATTAAACTTTCAATTCCATATGATCAAGCACTTATTGAGAATCTACAAATTATTTGAACAGATGTTATAAAATGATTAAAAGCTTGTGTTAATGCACAACAGTTCTGCTGTTATTGAGGCATGATACGCAGTACCGGCACTTCTATATTTTAGCCGTTAGAGTACCTGCACTTTTTTGTGCATACCGGTGTAGTGCCGAAATTTGCACCCTGCCAGATTATGCACCCCCTAGTATTGGTAGGTTTAGGGTTAGGTGTGGGGGAGGGGTTAGGATTAGGGGTGGGGTTGGGATTAGGCAATCAGGTAGCGACTTCAACGAGGGGGTGCATAATCTGGCAGGGGTGCAGAATTCGGCACAACACCGGCACTTCTGCCGGTACTCAGAGTAAAACTGTCAGGGTCTGAGAGATTATATGATCCCATCATTTGATTAGAAAGGACACTATATAAATCACACTACCCAGGCGGGATCACCTCTCATCTCGACCAATCACGTGATTGATGCAAGAGGGATGAGTGTGTGGGGCGCGAGAGCATGTCAGGGGAGGCGCCAGAGTAGTAGTATAATAATTAATTATTGATTACTAATTTGAATCAGTACTTTATAACGAAAATAATATCTTAAAATTAAAAGAAGCAGGCTTTTGCGATCACATCATTTTAAACCGGTAAACTCCTGCAAAGTCCAATGATCCAGTAAACAAATTCAAACAGTTAGTAGTCAGAAATTTAACGATTCTGAATGGATCCATATAGTAGGCAGGCGATTTAGTGGTCTTTGGCATCTCCCTGTGGTCCTGTTTGGTATCGCAGCTTGACTTGTGCTAATTTGTACTGAAAACTTTTATTCTATTATTTATTGATTGATTGTGGCACTATACATACATTGTGAATTATTAAAAAGTACTTATTTAATATAAATAAATAAATAAGGTTAGGGACAGGTTTGGTGGTTTGGGTCATTTTAAGGGTTGGTTAAGGGGTCAGAAGTGTACAGGGGTCAGTTTGATTATTATAAGCGAAACACAGTTCAATCTGTTTATATTATATTGTTATGATAAATTAACAAGTATTTTCTTTTAAAAATGATTTGTTTTCCCCTGTTTATTTATGATTCAATGAATATCCTGTTTAATGATATACTGAAGAGTAGTATACTAATGTGAGTGTTGAGGTAATAAAACCTTTTTTTTTGCACCAAAATTACAATCTGTTATGTCTTTAGCAAGCATTTAGCTAAACTTAACCAGCCACCCTTTACACAAACCATGTTACATTAGCTAATAGTCCAGTGCCCATAAAGATACTAAATGATTAGTAATCGTTTATAAACATTTACAAATGATGAATAGTTTCAATTTTAGATTGGCTACTGCAAAAACTACTTTTCTGGACACTTTTTGCCATTGAGATGAATGCTCATAAAGTTATTAATGATTAGTAAACATTTATAAACATTTGCAGATGATGAATAGTTTCCACTTTAGATTGGGTACTGCGAAAACATGAACAAAAAATGTATAGATAATTTGTTAAGATGTGTAAATAGAGATCTACACAACATAATGACAGTGACAAATTAATATTCAGAAGAGGATCTATGACTACTGGAAGCACCTCTTTTAGTAGCTTAGACGGAATAGGTTCTAACACACATGTCCATTGTGTGGAAAATAACACCTCCTAAATATCTCCTTATCCACACACGAAAGAAACTCATATGGATTTCGAACAACATGAAAGTGAGCAATGGCAAATGTATATATATTATTTTTTTTTTCTTCTAAATATTAATGTATTGATAATGCAAAAGTAGTGCCTCAATCAAGTGATGTAATATGGTGATATCTGTTATTTTAGTAGATCGGTCTGTAATTTACTAATTCTCTAGGATCAAGTTGTGTTTTATAATGGGAGGATTAATAACAGCAAGTTTGATGGATTTTGGGACATATCCTAATGACAGTGACAAATTAATATTCAGAAGAGGATCTATGACTACTGGAAGCACCTCTTTTAGTAGCAAATGTATATATATTATTATTTTTTTCTTCTAAATATTAATGTATTGATAATGCAAAAGTAGTGCCTCAATCAAGTGATGTAATATGGTGATATCTGTTATTTTAGTCCTCACCTATTAATCCTTACTTTTATCCTAGTCACCTGAAGTGTCTTGCCTTAACTTTCCTTTATTTCACAGAAAAATATCCCTTTCTTCAGGTCTTCAGAATAAGGCCAGGTCTACTCACATCAGGAAGTCCAGAGTGAAAACTAACAGTGGCGGATGCTGGGAAAAGCCAATCCAGTCTGGGAGTCTCTGTATCAGCATGAACTCTGCTTTTCCCTGTTCATCAGTAAAGATGGAGGCAGCCGCAATCATACTCTCTGCAGAGAATTCTGATTAATGCTCCATTTGTGTTTGTTTGCCACGAGCAGCCAGTGGGGATGGATGAGTGTCTTTTACGGAAGGAGCAAATTCAAATGGAAGTTTATTCTTGAAGATGCACTGCCCACCAGAGAGTTGTGTTTTAGCTATGGGGATGATTTGATGATTTTGCCCATGTGCATTAAAAGCATTTAATGAGATTATAATTCACAATGAAAGAGTTAAATAATCATGCATAATTGTATTTTAGTTTAGGGTTGCTTGCATTAAAGATTCTGTATTAAATTGAAACACGTCTATTAAAGGATAACAGGGTTAAAAGATTTCGATTTAAATGCTTAAGTGTTATAGTTGTATTTTCACAACATAGTGACAGTTTCATATTTTAAACATTTACTGTATGTTGCAAAAAATGCCTTTAGACTTTCATTGTAAGTGCGTTACTGTACATGTGTACAAGCTGAAAGAGGAAATGTAATTCTGCTGTAATTTGACAGCATGTCTGCCTTTTTAATAGAGGTGAAGATGTATTTAACCTGGAATATTCCTTTAAAAGAGTAGACCCTCAGTCAACATAGCACAGAAGTGAAATCAATGGAATATTTAAGATCTGTAAACAGAGAAGCATTGCATTAAATTACATGACAACATCAGTTTGCATGTTAATGTCAACAAGAAACCTTGTTCACAACCCTGAGTATTTTCACAATCTGATGAAACAGGATATATAATTGTATTTTATCCATGAGGAAATTCTTTTGATTAAAATTATTATTATTATTTATTTATTGGTCGTGGAATCACTTGCACTGATGAATAAGACCAGGAATGTGACGGAAGGACAGAAAGACAGATAGATGTACAGATAGATCAAATAAAATTGGTATTCTTAAAAAAAGAAAAAAAATATTTGTTGAAAAAGTGCCTGGATCCACAAGAACTTAAAGACAGAAATGGTCCTGCAGATCTCTTCTGTGGTTCAGGAGAGAGCTGTTCTGATGCAGTTGTAAGACTGAACAGCCACTGCACTGAGTAAAGTGTAGGGCAGGCTTTCTACAATACATCAAAGCCTTTAAAAGAGACTGATTGATTAAAAGAGATCACATAAAATATGAAAGTGCACATATGAATATGAATGTCTGGACATATCTATTGTTTATTGTTTAAATATGATTCTAACACTAACCAAAAAAACATTTTTTGTGTGAAATATTTTGCCTGTATGTTATATTTTTGTATTGTGCCTAATGTTATGACACTTAAAGTTTTATAAGCCTCTTTTAATGTTTTTGTCTAATACAACCCATACAGAGTCTTTGTGTCAAGCTCTCTGATGTATTTTTAGCCTTCGAAAGTGGTTAATTTTGTAGAAATCACAGGTGTGCTTTGAAATGCAACTCATATTGCATGTCTTTTTTTGTTATTAAAATTTGAATGGAATTGTGGATTCTTGTACCAAGCTGTACTTTCATTGGCTGTGACTGAGCTGCGATGCGGCCACTGATAAAATCACAACGAGTATAAGTCATTTGCACATGCTGTGGTTCGACATCTGATGGCTCCAGCAATTGCACATTAAATATTTTTCCATTGCAGAAAAAGAGAAAAACTATTTCCCCCCACTGCTCTTCCCCCCAACCCATATTTGTAATTTATGCCTGATTCACATTTGGATAATATTTCACCCAGCTGTGAGGACATGACGGGGAGATATGAGATCCTTTGGTTTATATTATCAGAGCAATTTTCATAAAATTGCAAGATTTCCCTCCACCCCACAGCAATAGTTATTAATTCATAAGTTAAGAAGAATTTGAAGTTTGCACATATAAAATATAGAGATGCTTTCACATTACAGAAAGGAAGCAAACACATGAGTTTCATGAGGAAAGTATGTTTCTACAAGTAACATCTCTCAACATATTCTAAAGAAACAGAGATACATATTGATTTATCAAACTGCAGCCATATGCTTTATAGATAAAGCAATAATTCAAACAGAAATGTGTACATGTACTATCCTTGACTCTTAAATTCACCATCAAAAGCATGAACATAGCACAGTTGCCCACATTGCTTTGTCATGTTTGAATTATTGGGTGTTTTCTGTTTGCTAAAAAAAACAAAAAACATTTTCTCCTATATTAAATATTTAATTGTGGAAATTAAGTCATGGATAAATGAATCAGTTTTTAAACATAAGAGTAAACTTAAACTCACATATAGACTGATATGACAGATATATCAAATAAATTAAAACAGCAAAACTAGATAGAATGACAAAGATGGATGGATGGATGAGCACTAACATCACTACATTAGATAGAAAATATAAAAGGAAGAGGCAAAGTAATTTCCTCTTCAGACAGGTGTTTTATCCTTAGGTGTAGTTCATCACATAAAATATGAAAGTGCAACTACGAAAGTTTGAACAATATATCTATTGTTTATTGTTTCTAAAACTAACCCTGACCTTACAAACATATTTTTTTGTGAATTATTTTGCTTTTCTCTATGGTATACTTTTGTATTTTGTCTAATGTTATGTAATTTATACATTTTAAAGTTTTATAAGCCTCTTTTAATATTTTTGTCTAATACGACCAGCATACAGAGTTTTTGTGTCAAAATTGAACTAATGTATTTTTAGCCTTCAAAAGAGGTTCATTTTGTAGCGATCACAGGTGTGCTTTGAAATGCGATTACTATTGAATTTCTTTTTTGTTATTAAAATGAGCTACAAATGGAATTGTGGATTCTTGTGTCATGCTGTACTTTCAATGGCTGTGACCGAGCTGTTATGCAGCCACTGACACAATCACAAAAATATAATAATAATAATAAAAAAGTAAAAATAAGTTATAATACTGGCACCCAGCATGCACTGCAATATGAGTAAATTATGCCAGTATTTTGTAATTAATAATAAAAAAAATGTATTAATACTATTAATAATTCATCTATGAATAGAGTTAAATTACTATTAATTCTGAAGAACACCATTTGTAAATGTATTAAAAATGACAAACTTGCTTATAATAAGCAAATATAGTAACAGTTTGTTGTTTAAAACAGTGGTTCTCAACTTTTTTTTGGTTCAATGAAATATTTGAAGGCCCCCATATTCATTCATGTATTTCTGCTGTAATTATTACAACACTGCCAGCAGCTTCAAACTGTCATATAAACAGAAACTGAGAGTGTTCAAACTGAGAAATTAATAAACCACACCACCTCAGTTCATGATTCCAGAATCAGAATTTCTGTATGTATACTGTATGTATCAAATTGTTATTGAGATTGTTATTTTTTATTTTTTTGGTGCAATAAAAGATTATATATATTCATGTCAAAACTATTTGAGTTATATTGACGGAATTTCTGTATGTATACTGTATGTATCAAATTGTTATTGAGATTGTTTTTTGTTTTTTTTTGGTGCAATAAAAGATTATATATATTCATGTCAAAACTATTTGAGTTATATTGACTATTTAACATTCATTTAGTTCACTTGAGTGTAGGCAACTAAAAAGCTTCATTTTTATTATTATAATTTTTTACAGTGTTGGCAAATCTGAGTGCAGAATTAGACATCATTGATATCTCTTCTGAAACTACAAAATATATTTATAAGTTTCAGTTGACTCTCCAACACTTGTTGAATCTTCTTGTGTTTACCCGTCAAACTGTCAAGCTTGAGTAACACTGAAACCACTAAAATATCTCTATTTCTTATCTCACTCTTGCATTGCGTGTGTTTGCCACACATACACACAAACACCCACATATAACTTTGACGTGCTGTGGGACTAGAGGTTTCCCAGGCCTCAGCCTAACAAATGTGTGAAGATTAATTGGCATTTAAAAGGTTGCTGTGGTTTAAGAAGTGCCCACACAACAGCTTGCTCAAGGATTTCTCCAACACCTGTTCTTGAATCTATGAGTAATCCTTATTAAAAGATGCAGGTTGAAGAGATCACCACCCATCTGTTCGAAAGCGAGCTCTCTCGGGTACACAAAGAGCCTGACTGCTTTACATATACATATGTTTCACAGCTCACAGTATGTTGTCTCTCTCATGAGTGTGTGAAGCACATGATCGTTGACACGTAATTGACATGTCTGCTCAAAGCGCATTGGTCTGGACTATGATCAAGCAGGCTCAACATAACATGATGGTAGGCTAGGATGCCCTGAGGCAGAAACTGTCACCACATGACGTATTGTATTTTTTATTTGACTTTAATTTTAAGAAGGGGGTCATGTTTGCTGTACATATTAATGGAAAAGCCATTAAGTAATTGATGGAGATGAAAGAAACAATACAAAAACAATTAGATTGCTTATTGTTTGAATAAAAATAATAATTAAAAAAATGTTTAATGCTGCAGTGTTAGGGTGTTGTGGGTTGCTACCAGGACATTGCTAAATACTCGCCATGCAGGAACTTTTTACTTGCCAACACTTAACTATCTATGAAATTCCGATCTCTATATGGATCAGTTCCCCAGTTTCGGTAATTGTATCTTTCCTCAGGCAAAAATCATTAGTCTGATCATTTAGAAAAGTAACAGCACAACTCTCCTCGACAAACTGTACAATTTGAGTATCATTCATGTCTGTAATACAAATGCGGACGAGCTGCACAGCAAAGTTTATTATTGAAGGTAAGCAATATTTATGAAATATGCAGGGCCAGATAAACACTGGAAATCATTAAAGTTTGATTGTGTGGTGCACTTGTTCATAAGGAAGAATGAGATATTGAAATAGTACTCAAATGTTTGTTGCCAACGGCAAAGTGCAGTAATTATACCAAGCCTGGAACTGAGAACAACTGCTTTAGATTTTTTAAAATACGAGTTTTGAATGTTATGATATTAGGTTTTACAGTCAGGTCTCTAAATCTGAGCATAGATGAGCCAAAGCTGTCTGTGACAGGATAAATCTAAGACCTTCAGTCAGAACCAATTTAAACAAACACATATATATATATATATATAAAATGGTAAGTGCCATTACATTGTGAATGCAAACATAGTGCATAGTTTGTGCAGTAAAGGTGTCAGGGTTCTGTCACTTCGGTCTAGTTTATTCTTAGTTTGGTGACAGAGCCTTGGCACTCCTATCGTCTTGTCTTTGTTGAGAGCGAGCGGCTTTGGGTGGGCTCAGGTTGTATGCTCTCTTGTCCGTTTGATATGTTGTATGTGTGGAGCGATGTATTTGGTTCCCTGCATTTCTGTACAGTTTATTTCATTTTATTATTAATAAAGAGACCATTCATGCATTTGAGTCTTTGCCTCACCCCTAAATCAATACCTAACAAAAGGTGTAGTTCACCCAAAAATGAAAAAGGACAGATTTAGAGAAATTTAAAAATTACATCACTTGCCCACCAATGGACCCTCTGCGGTGAATGGGTGTCAAACATCTTATAAAAACATCACAATAATCCACACAACTCCAGTCCTTCAACTGTGAAGTTAAAAATAGAAAGGTAGTAAATGGTTTGAAATGTTTTTGAAAAATGGTTGATGGATGAGAAATGGATACTAACAGTGCATTCATGCAAACTGACATGAAGTTACAGTATGTAAGACAGATTGACGGATGAGAGAGACTGTGTGCACTGCTATAAGAGTATTCAATAATGTATCATCAAATGCTTTTGTTGCATACAAACCATTGTCAGGATTATGGACTATTCTGTGTGTTTTTGCCCCAGTGATCCAGTTTCTTCCTCATGTTGATTGTGTTAATTTGATTCCAGGTGTGTCTAGTTCCTCCCCAATTATCCTGCCTTTAAAAGCCCTAGTCCTTTCAGTTCTTGCTTGTCGGGTCTACTTGTTGAATGTCCTCGTTCGCTGTTTTCCTGTGGATTATTAAAGACTGTTATTCAAGAACTCCTCGTTTCCTCGTTCCTTGCTCCCTGAGTGACTTGTGACAATCATTGCAGCACACATGCATTTTACTATGGCGCTCCGCACATGACATGCAAGAAAAAGTAATAATTTGTGGGCACAATTTATTAATTCGTTCCCTCGATTTACTAGAACGTGCACACAATTTAATAATTTGTTCCCTCATTTTAAGTAAATCGTGCGCTTGATATACTAATTCGTGCTCTCGTTCTAGGTAAGTCGTGCACACGTTTTAATCATTACCTCCTAACAGGTGCTGGTGCTTTATTCATGTTTCAGTAGGCTACATATCGTATCGGTATCTGCCTTCTTTGTGAACAGGCTGCTTCCTTTACGGTCCTGTCTTGATATGCTGATTGGTAAGTTATAGCTATCATCATTACTTTACAAAACAAATCTAAATTATATACTATACTGTAACATTTTAAACCATTGTTTAGTACACCGACATATTTTATTGCATGGAAGTGAATGAATACAGCAAATGGCATAGTGTTTGTGCTACAACGTTTTGTAATTTCAAATAGTAATTTCATAGGCTGTTCTTTCTAGTTCTGTGCCATACAATCCAGTTTCAGATTGATTTCTTTCCATACCCTGAAATCTCAAGTGCAAACTCTGTACGTGTAGGCCTAGGTTACAAGTTTGTAAGGTGGTATTTTTCGTACGTATCTGCAAATTCAAGGAATTGTTAGTATTGAAGTGATGCAATGACATTGACTGATTTCACGTGTTTTAGGATTCTTATAAAATCAGCATGGATGCTCATCTGAGAAATTTCTTAATGAAGCGCAACAGATGATGAAGTGATTAAGAAGCTTGAAGATGAAAATGTAAGGTATTTGTGATACACTGGTAGAGGTTTACATTTGTAAACAAAATGCAGAATCTTTTTTGTTATGGAAACACTTTTAAATCACAGAACACCACATCAACCACTGCTAAGCCTTAACACATACTTGTGTAGTGTCTACGAAATATGTAATTAAAAATATGTGACATAAATTATAAGCTGGAGGATCCAAGAAATCACATAACATAATTTTCAGCTATTAAGTGAAAGTTCAAGTTCAAAATTCAAGTTAAGTTGCTAATTTTCTAGAGTTGTTTGACTCCAGCTAGATATTTTGTTCAGGGGAACTTGACGTAGAACAGAATGTAAAAGTAAATATTAAATGATCAGATATGAATTCATCCTTAGTGTAGGAATGCACCATGCAATAGGATGTGCCCAGACTTATACCTTAATTAAATGGCAAACATTATGTGGCTTAGAACTATGTATTATTTGGTTTCTACTTGATTTGGTTAAAGTTGTTCATACAGGAAATTGCACTTATGTTAATTGCTTGTGAACATCAAATATTCCAAATGTGTATTTATTTTTCAGAGTTTTTGTAATAATTACATATTTGGAGTTTGCAAATAAATTGTGAATTAAGTTGATGTGTTCTGATCTTTGAGAGTGATGTTTCAAAATGGTTTTGGTGATGGTCTTTAGGCCACAGACTAATTTTAACATTAAATGAAGACATGTTATCTTGATTTAAGGGATTGGTAAAAATAAAGCTTAAAACTGTGGTCCTTGACATATACTACACCAAATTAAATTAGTGGGGAAAAATACAATTTCATTGCAACTTACTGTAAGCTAATAAAAGCATTGAACTGGCATTCAACCTCTTCTAGACAGTCCTTATAATATCTTTACACTGTCCATGACAAACAAGACATTTTAAAAGTGAATACAAAATCTAAATTCTTGACAATCATCCTGTTTCTGATTGTAAATATGACCCTACAGATAAATTCATTGATTTATCACAAACGTATGGAGTGTAGTTACAGATAATCAAATAAATAACTATATACAATTTATAAGAGGCAAGAATATGAATAGTAACATTTACACAGTACTGAATAATAGCATGCAATTAAGGCAAAAATGCAGTCAATGTATGAGTGTAGGCAATTTAATTGTCCTGTTCCCTTATCTGTGGACGCACAACATCCCTTAGATGTAAATATAGGTCAAGTGCTTGTGTTCTTGTAGAGGGAAACTGCAAGCCTAATTCCTCTATTATAATTGTGCAAAAATCAAACACGTCCTCATCACATGGCACAGTACTTAAGAACTTGCCGTTTTCTTTACAAGTAGTTAATTCATCAGTCAGTGGAACAACATGGTCTTCCACACCCCACAGGTGAGGTGCCATATACACATGACGTCCGGTATTCCACAGGGGACATTGGTGTTTTTAGACGGCCTTATGCGGTGAGCGTTCCAAACATATTTTATCTAATTTAACTCCTCCTATAAAAGAAACAAAATCGAATGCCTGAATAGAATAGTTTTGGTCTATAGCCTACATCTTATACACTGATTTCAAAGTGAATTGGGGTCCCAGGGACCCGATCTCTGTCCAGTGCTGAAATATATACTTACATACAAAGAGTGTGCAAATAGTATTACCTGGATTAATGACGTGAATGAGAATTGTGATCGAGCTCGGTCCAAAACATCACCGGAGAAAAATCCTTCATCCTGGAGTTCTCCTAGAAGTGTGATCCAGTATTCTATTCCCTCCTTTCTCATCACTCCCCACCAGCTTGTATGACTGCGTAATGTATGACTGCGTAATGTATAATGTTACGGTGTTCTGCACCAGCTTGGGACACCCTCCAAAGCGCTCAATTGTTTCTACAAAGAAGGCCCCAATAACTTGTGGGTCGCTGTTGGTGAAAGCAGCCTTTAGCCACATAATTTTTCGTGAAAATCCGTCGATGTGGCCATTAATGCATATTCCATAGGGCTTCAGTTTATCATACGAGTCTATATGTCATATAAAGTTGGGTCCTTGTGCAAAATACTGTTTACGTCTCAAACATCTGAGGATTCTTACTTTTTTTTTTTTTTATACGAATACCTTGTTGCAAACACTTTTCATACATCCAACGAGATCCATGATCTTTTTCGGAGCCTTGCAGCTTATCAACAATTAAGTCAATACCAGCCGCTAAGTCATCATAACGTTGCCAGTAGAGTCCTCCAATTCTTACTATACGATGTAGATGCCGCTCACTTAAAATTATTCCATGCAACGCTGCAAGACTTTTGAGAATGTCTCTAACTCATTCCCAACTCAAAATAAAACCCCGATTAAAGTGTCTCTGTCCATAACATGACATAGCAGCAACATGTTTATGAGAATGGGTATGCGGACAGGAAGTACAACTAATTATTTCGTGCACACGATTTAGCTAGAACGAGGGCACAAATTCTTATATAAAGTGCGCGATTTACTTAAAATGAGGGAACAAATTAAATCGTGTGCCCGTTCTAGTAAATCGAGGTAACGAATTAATAAATCATGCCTACGATTTATTTATTTTTTCTTGCATGTTATGTGCGGGGCTCCATATGCATCAACGGAATTTGGAAATGCTCAGGATCACAGAGCTGCAGAAAGGACCAGGAGACCTTATGAATTAGATTATACACAAATGACTTGCACAAGTATATTATCTTGTCACCGTTATGATGCAATGCAGACTCACGTTTACATTCTCGATATAGGAAAGTAGCGCACAAACTAAAATCTCAGAGGACCTGCTTGACTAAATGTTGGAAAATCAACACAATCTCTGGGTGTAACGAATTCGTCCACTGAAGGTGAGTGTAGTGAGAACCCAAGTGCAGTTTTATTCAAACAAGGTGAAATCCAAAATACAAACAAAATCCAAGACTAGAAACACAGACTTGACGAGGCATAAACAGACTAGACTCACCAACAGCAGGTTACAACTTCAATACACAACGAGAGACAATGGCAACATGAGGGCTACTTATAGCAAACAAGAGGGTCACATGACTTGAACAAACCAATGGGGAACAAGACACATGACTAAGACTACCAACCAGAACATGACACATACACAAGGCAGAGATACATGAGGGCAAGGGAAGCATAACAATGACAGCATGAAACAATTACAAAATAAAAGACATGGAAAACATGAACATGAAACAAAACCCCAAACACCAAACCCCACATTACACTGGGTTACTGATTCAGCACTTTTGTGAAAACTCTCACAATTTATATTCACCGCTTAATTCTACACATGAATGCCAAAAAGTCCATTGAGTGGGATTTGTTTTGCTTTCCCCCTTAAATCTTCCATAAGTGTTATTGGGAGTAAATGTATAGGGTTGAGTAATAGAAACACAAATGGTGCTCAATTTAAATGAATTGTTCAATTAAAAGAACTGGCAAAGCGTGTGAAGCATCTCTTACGTGGGAGTCTCTTACCAATGAGACTTTTGTGCATGTGTTTCGAAACTAGCTCCAGATTCTTGTATTTAAATATTAATGAGGCTGAAATAAATAAATAAATTGAGTCCAGTACACTGTACATGCGTAAAATACAGTTCAAAGTTGACCCTGTTTTATTGGCTGAGTGATTAACATCAAGGCACACAAAATTATGATATTTTATTTTTTAAGTGCACTATTGAATTTTGAATTATTCTCATTATTCTCGTGTCACTTTGGAGGGGAAAGTCTGTTAAATGTTAATATTAATACATGGAAACCCTGAGAAAATGCAATCAACCAAACACTATAAGACATAAACAATTATTCAAGGGTTTTCCAAAAGTCATATTTTGATACTAAAGTACAGGACAAAACAATTGCAGTACACATCCTTCGGACATGGCTAAAAATAATTTTCATCCATCGCATTTTATTGACAACAAATCTATATAAAAATCAAGATTCTTAATACCTCAATCGTATGTGGTATATAGAAAATGTCAGATTCATCTCACCCAGGCATTCTTAGCAAACGAAGATTGATAGCAGTTTTATAGTTTTGCTATTTTTCATGGCTTAGCACATCATACCTGTCAGGATATCACCATCAGTTATCTAAGATGGACAGGCTCACCATGTTTGGCCCTTAAATGCAGCAGAACCGAGTGAGAGCCAAACACTTCCTGCTCTGTGATTAGGGGATAGATTTACACTGCAGTTTGATTAATCTGTTCCTCTGCACCTGCTGATGGTACACTAAACTCCACACACACAAACATCATAAGCACTGGGATCGATATGGCTTTAGAAGTCACACTGTACTGGAGATGATGGAATTCTGTGCTAAGCCCTGAGAATCACAGTGCCAAAGTACAAAGGATACAGTTTTCGAAGCTAGCCTTATGGTATTCCTTTTGAACTTTTGAAGTTGCTTGGTTCAGATCACTGGCCAATCACAACATTCATTCTGAAACACAAACAAAATCAAACTCAATGTATCATCTTACTGCATTATCTTATAGCAAACAAGGATCTTTATGTTTTTCAGATCACAGAACTTGGGTATGAACTTCATAAATTAACTTAAAAGTCAACACGGAATATCATTTACAACCCATTATTCTTCCATAATGTAACATTAGGGTGAGTACATTTTCAGCACATTTTCACTTTCGGGTGAACCATTCCCTTAATGGGATTCAAATGAAACAATTTATGAAATCTCTGAATAGGTATTGGCAGTGGTGTACTTGAAAATTGACATGGCATAAATCTAAAACCATTATTCACAACCATATTTTCCTAAATATGATTCATGTCGGTATCATAATTTCTCACAAAGATTTGCACCAATGGCAGCTTAAAATATGTTGTTGTAGGATCTTTATGTTTTTCTGATTGCAGAACTTGTGTATAACCGATTCTGATTCATGAACATTTGCAGAGGTTAAAGTCAAGACAAAATTGCATTTACATTCCATTTTACTTTCTCATATGTGTGTTACATATGAGAATGGGGGCAAGTGGTTTAATGGTTTGTGGAGGGTTGTTTTAATGTTATTTGGAAAATATTTAATGTAGCCAGACTTGGAATACAGTTACTTCCGATTTGCTGTTGATGCACAAATATGGTTTTAGGACATAGCTGGTGTGGTTATAGCATCTACCAGCAGGGGCTAACAGGTTCATTCTTAACCCCTTGGATATGTAATGCCAGCTGAAAAGTCAAGGGATGTAACAAGTACAGTAATAATAATAATAATAATAATAAAACCTGAAGTTGTGAAAACTTTTTTGATTTCACTCGACTTATTGAAAGATTGTCGTATCAGCTTAAAGTTGTCCTGTGCTTTCAACAAACACAGTATCTTTGAACTCAAAATTAATGTTTTTATTTTATTTTTAAATTCAAACAGCTTGTATTTTAAGTTAATCTGATCATTAATAATACATAATAGTGATTTAGAACTTAGTTTGTCTAACTAGTCAAGAGAAGAACACTGCTCTATAATGGTGGTAATGGCTTTAAAAATGTATATTATGTCATATTTTATGTAATGTCACATTTTTCAAAATTTGCTATTTTTTCAGTCTGATGAAAGATTACAAAGACAAATTTAAAAGGATAGTTCACCTTCAGTTGCTGGTCCCCATTGACTTGCATGGTGTTTTTTTTTCTTCTTCCAACTGAAGGTGAATTATCGCTTTAAGGTCATCTTATATTTCATATTTCATTCTTAGCAATTAGACATCTACCACCTATATTTGATTAATAGTATGAGCTACACGACCCTACTTTTATAGAATCACATCTACACAGATATTGTAGTGTGTGTTTAAAAAATTAAGCTTTAGCGTTAGTTCTGGCAGGTCACGTGAGTCTCAGCTGATCACATCTAGCTATAGGAATACGACACCTATCGCGGCATTCCTATATAAGCTCTATTCAGTATTATTCAGCAGCTTTTCAGCTTGCTCCGGAGCAAATTACCCTCCTCCATCCCCAGCGCCACCTTTCGCCACAGTCAGGACTTAGCTTTCTGATATTCCTTGCTAATCAGACTCCTTTATCTTGAATAAAGTGTTACACTTAAATATCATTGAGTACATTAATGATATCTGCCTTGTTCTGTTCTGTTAACCCTGGGGGGGTTATTATTGCTGCTCTCCCTGCTCATTCATGACAGGCTGCATGGATGGGCAGGGAGGTTTTTGCCCAGAACAGAACCATACCGCCAAACCAAACTTTATGCTAAGTATCTATCATTTTGACGATAGTGGTCCTGACAGAACTTAATCTAAACCCCCAATAACACCATGTTTTGTCTTCACATCATATCTCACACATTGGGGAAAACAGATCCTTCTAAACAAATTTAAAGCAGATTCCATTTCCTCTTAAAGCAGAATAAATCTATTGGGAATTCTGTAGAAATTGTTTATCAGTAGGATAATCAGATATCGTGTAATTTTCTATCAGAGCCTTTATTTTTTAAATTATTGTAAAATCACATTAATTGCAATTGTATTGCTTTAGGATTTTGAAACTATATGGACACTATGAACATGTGCATATTATTCAAATACACACATGTATGTAAGCAGGGTTTATGCATTAATCTTAATTGGTCGTTTCCTCCTCTCTGAAGCGCACGAGGAGAGCGAGTATCTCCAGCACTCGCGACATGTCATGTGCAGCAATACCTTCTGTTCCATCTCTCCTCATCTGAATTTATGACCACACAGAGTTTTGATTTTACATCTAAGAACTCCATCCATATCGAGGGATTTTTGAGGACTTAACAACAAAAAAGGACATCACGACCCGCTCTGCAATTTCAATCACCTTGTTTGCGTCTTGTTGAGACAAACTTAGGGCACTTTCTCAAGACTGTGTTTATCAGTGGGAATATCCAGGACGAGTGTTAGAATTTAACTCCTCAAGACTTCAAAATTGGAAGAAGGCTGAACGGGTAAAGTTAATACACAGGTAAAGTTGATATTATTTGAATGCGCTATATTTTTTTGCACACCGTCTGCACTGTGCGCTACGCGCAAACACCAACGCGTTTGGATACATTCCTGCAGCGTGGACAGTTTCGTACGGGACGCGTTTCTTGCGTTCAAAAACAGTCGGACTTAGCTGAGCATAACGCATGCTTCTCGAGAAGCGTCTTAGAACTAGTTTAACTCATCACTTTTTCAAATGTGTAAAAATTCGCACTAACAGCAGAGTTTTGACGCGTCGCGTCACGGTGTAGACGCAGTGTTGGTGTGAGCTGGGATACTTGTTGATGATTTATTTCCTCTACTGTTTCAGTGATCGAGAATGAATCAGACTGCCGGAGTCACAAACACTTTCAGAAGATGCTCAAAAGGAGGAAAAGTAAGTCGCGTCTTGTACGAAAACGCTTTCGTATAGAACATATTAACAAAATAAACTGCAAGATACACTCAAGAACTGATATAGTCTATGAATTAATTAACTGTTGTGTCGCAAGTGACATTTCAGTATGGAAAAATGGTTGAAGCTGTATGCTGGTACTGACATGATGTCTTGTTGGATTTGAACCAAGTGATATGCTACTGTATATATTTTGCGCCAGACAGCACTGAAATAGGTGAAGTGAGAAATCGCATGCCATATTAAACAGCGGCCTGCGACTTATTAGCGAATCAGATATGCTGTCTGACTTGTTTGTCATTTTCTGACATTCTGTTAGCTGGCCTGTCTGTGGAGGGTGTGGTTTTGGAGATAGTGGGTTTACTAATTCTTTGACAAAAGACGCAATTACACTGATAGACTTTGACCATACAACATATGGTCAGTAATAAAAATAAATAAAAAAGCATAATACATTTTTTAAAAAATGTTAAAATATAGGGCCTACCACATATGCACAATCAATATGTTAATGTGCAATCAACATGTTTAGTTGTTCTATTTGTGAAATAACTTTTAGCAATGTGGGTTAGCAGGTCAAAGTTCACCAAACTAGAAAGACTACAATGGTATTATAGGGCCTATTTACACTTGGCCTCGTCATGCGTTTTCTTTGATTGGATAGTTATCAGATCATGAAAAGACCAGGGGTAAATGCTCTCCGAAACACATTCGAGACGGATTGCAATCTGATTGCACAAACCACTTCAGGAGGTTCCAGGAGGTATTCCGGATGCATCTGGACAAGTGTAAATGCGTCTGGTTGTTGAAGCCACATAGGTCAATTTTACAACTCCTAAAATGGCAAAAATAAATACATAAATAAATGTGTGAGAGTCAAAACTACTGAAACACTCATCTCCACATTGCCTGTTGGAGATGAGCATCTCTTTTGAGCAATCTTGCATAAAATGACGCCGGATTGCAATCTGATTGCACAAACCACTTCAGGAGGTTCCAGGAGGTATTCCGGATGCATCTGGACAAGTGTAAATGCATCTGGTTGTTGAAGCCACATAGGTCAATTTTACAACTCCTAAAAATGTACCTCCTCAGTCTGCGGCATCTTCACATGTTCAACACAGTCAACTTCATTTTCACCAGTTTGTTCACCAGTGCTGACGATGCTTTCTCAACTGTTGCAGCCTTTGATTTTGAAACCAGCTGATGATAAATAAAATGCAGCGCATGTCTGTTGCTTTCAGTGACATTATTTCCATTGAATTTGCATATAGCACGGGAATTGAAGATCAGATTTATAATAAATGTTTGTTTTTTATTATAAATGTATCATTTATTATTTATTTATTTAACAATGTATGTGGCCAGGTGTAAATGGAACAGTTTTAACAAAACAGTTTTAACAGCTGTCTGATTTGAGAAAATGCGAGAAGTGTAAATAGGCCCATAAATTTTGATTCTTCAGCTGAAATATATATATATATATATATATATATATATATATATATTTTCCTCTCATGCTAGTTAGGTGTGGACATTCATAAGTAAATAAACTAACAGTGCCTCTATCAAAAAGTCAATTAGCTGTTTAGAAAGGTGTTGCTTCCATTTCATTTTCTTATAACAATAGTTCATAGTGGCGACAAGAAGTTCCAAAAAGGACACAGCACAATAAGAATAGGCCATGTGACAGTCATGTTCTGTAGCTTTGCACTTTCAGTATACGAAGTAGACAGTGCCATTTGAGAATTGCAGTGGAGGGAAAGATTATCAGTGAATGACTACTTCAGTTTTAGTCTGTTTCTAACACAAAGCTATTGTATGATTTCAGAAGACTTAGAATATGGCACACAAGTCATGTGAAAAAAATAATAACAGCATATACGTTTAGAACGGCAAAAAGTTTAATTTTTGGTTGAACTATTCCTTTAACTACTGTATTTGGTTTGTCTGATGATATTAAATATAAACACAGTACAGCACATAAATTAATTCAGTACTACCATCCACATTGTAATCTACAATAAATAGAATCAAAATGTATGGAAAGTCTTCTAATAGTGTAAGAAGCAGTGCAGTATGCAGAGTAAATACTATAAGTCTTGTAAACAGCTGTATACTGCAGTACAGAACATGCTGCACAGCTGTAACTCGATGTCGTAACTCCTGCTCCTGTAATGTGCCCATAGGGGGTTTTTCCCCTGAAGTTGGATAGAAAATAGATAAATAGGGTGTTGTATCAATGAAATGTAGCATTTACAGTATGCACACTGTTTGCCCTCAGGCTCTTTAAATTCTCTGTTGGAGTTCCCAAAAGAACCGTGGTGCTTTGGGAATTCAGTCTGTTTCCTTAGCATTCCCAGAACTATCTGACTAGAAATTTAGTTTGATGATGCAGCTGGATGATGAGTGATTGAAGCAAACTTTTATTGGATCCCACTTTTGTTAGACATGGCTATAAACATGGAACAATTTTCATCTTTCATTCTTTCTTATTGATTGATGCACCACCCAGATGATCGCTGTTCTAGTCAAAGCCGCATTTCTGTTATGAGCACTGCAGTGCAGAATAAGGTATGTGTTTATTGATCTTGATCTTTCCTGCACTGACTACCATTTCTGTTCTAGTACCATTAATGCTCATCACAAAACTGCGAAACGCCTTCAACCAAAACACATTTAATACTAGAGCTGCTTCCCCAAACAGATTTAGTACCAATAAGCTGATATAATTGATTTTATATAAATGCTGCAGAATCACCAGTATTGCTTATTAATTTGGATACATGCTACTTTTCCTTGGCAAATGCTCTGAAAGGTCACCGATTGAAGGAGAGTATGTGCAGTGTGATCTGTCTGATACCGAACCTGTCATGTTTCATTTGGATCAAATTCATAAGTGCATATGACATTTTTCTCAGCCAGTATTATGATAATGACTGTTAGGAGCAACAGTTTACAGGTAATCATGGCTTCTTTGCTCTGAAGTCAAATGTTAAACATATGAAGCCATGTTAAAATAATTTCTTCAGTGACAGTTATAAATAGTATACTAGTAGTGTTAGGATGAGTTAATAAAGTTCCCTTACTCTATACGGTGAAAACGTGTAATAAACAAGTGCAACTGTTAAATATACAGTCTTTGGAAGAGAAAAAGCACAAGTCTTCTTAAACTTACATGTTATATTTAAATCTTTCCACTTACGATGGAGGAAAAAGAAATGCTCCCAGAATCCTCTGTGATCACATTTAAAGGAATTTTATTAAAATAACTGTATTTCTTCATACTTTTCTTACTCTTATGTTGTGCAATCTTAATTGTTTATTGCATTATATAAGTGGCACGTGTGTTACCATGATGGTGTTTTGTGTTTGTGTGTATGACACTCTGCACATTTTATGTATTAGTATTTACTTGCTCAGCTTGTGGATGAACGTTGATCTTTGATACATCATGTGACTTTCTCTTTACCTGTGTTTTAAGGTTGGTTTGCAGTATATATTCTAAGAAAAAACATTTGATTTTAGTCATTTGTATATTAACACTATTTCATTTAATGGAATATATGTAAATTTAAGCAACATCTTTAAAACGTAAAATGTTGACATTTATTTATGGTAAAACTCTGTCAACTAGTGCTACCTTTTTTAACTGTTAATTTCACAGTGTTCGCATTTGTCATGATGTGAACATGTTTGAGTCTAAGTACTAGAAAAAAAATCTAACAAATAACAAAACGTATCTAAGAGTATCTTTGTCTTTTTTGTGTAAAGGTATGTGCATCTCTGCAGAATGTGGTGTGCTGTGACCCCTTTGAGCAGCAAGTAACAGCAAACAAACATCAGTTTGGATGCTCCCTTCAGCATTGCTAGAAATCAGTGATGTCTTTTCCTTGCATGAACTGCTCTATTCAGATCCTTCCACAACATTTCTGTTGGTTTAGATCAGGACTTTAACTTAGCTATTCCAAACCATTACATTTATTCTACTTTAACCATTCAATGGTAGATCTACTTGTATGTGCAGGGTCTTTCTGTAGGATCAGCTTTCTTTTGTGTTTCAGATCACATTCAGTTGACATGTGTCCTCTAGAATTTTCCGGTATAATGTAGAGTTAATTATAGTTCCATCACTGATGTTAAACAGTCCTGGTCCAAAGGCAGCAAAGCAGCCTCAAACCATTATAGCTATGATGTGTAGAGGGTGTTTGCAAAATTTGTCATTTAAAGCAAAAATTACTATTTTGGACTTTTACAGTTGTCTTCTGATCACATAGTCTTTGTCAACCTTTTCTTCTTAGAGAACAGAGGCTTCCTACTGTCCAGCCATGCACATAATTTTGGTCATTATTTGCTGGGGTGTCCAATCCTGCTCCTGGAGGACCAGTGTCCTGCAGATTTTAGTTCCAACCAGCTCCAACACATTTGCCAGGCAGTTTCTAGTGGCTAGTTTCTATTTTGTTGTAGATCATTAAACCATTATGCTGCCTCAGAAGCATGTCCGAAATCAGTTTTGTGAGGTGCCTTTGTGCGCAAACACTGCCTGCAAGGTCATTACCTGATAAGGCAGTGAGGCAGCAAGTCAGCAGCCTAGGTTTTTGGGTGCAGCCAGTGAGACTGATGACCTTAATAATCTGGTTCAGGTGTGTTTAATTAGGACTGGAGCTAAACTCTGCAGAAAATGGCCCTCCAGGAGCAGGAATGGACACCCCTGGCCTAATGCATGGTGGCAAATGTATGGACTCATGAACACCAACCTTAACCAACATCGTTATATGTAATTTCATAATTACTCCTATTGTCTTTGAAATATGGACGTGTACTTTTGAATGTACTGACAGATATTTATGGTAAACTAAAATATATATATGTAACTTCTATTAAAACTTGTATGTTATGTGTTTAAATATAGTTGCAATTACACATTTGTAATTATGAAATTGCAGTTTAGTACATTTAAATTAAATTATAATCAAGTACTTGGTGTGCTTTGTCAGTGCATCAAAATAAATGTACTTTAAAGCATGACAAAAGACTATTAAAACAATTATTTTGCAAAATGAAAAATAAATGTACTTTAAAGTAAAACTTAATTTTAATTTTTAAAGTAGTTTAGTGTGTTAAGAAAGAGTCATATAAATGTATTCTCTTTAAGTCCAACTTTTTGTTACATCATATGCAAGTATATATTTTTTTGAAAATATACTTTTATGATTTGAAGTACACTAAATAACTTAAATGATTTTAGCAAATGGCTGCAATATAACAAAGAGTGAAAAATTTAAGGGGGTCTGAATACTTTCCGTACCCACTGTATATATTCTTGCAGAAATCCAGCTGTACATATAAAGCTTGTTGTCTAATTCAGTTTATTTGCTACGTTTTGAGCATAAATTATAGTTTTGAAAAACAAGCAGTAGACACATGGATTTTTGCTAATGACTGAGTCTGAATGAGAAATAAATGCCTTGTGTTTTGATAGATATGCTTACTGAATGCATTTATATGAAAGCAATTAAAAAGATCCACTGCTGACATACACTGCTTTTAAGCCGACTGTATGATGAGTTTTGAAGATGTGCTATGGGTATTAAAATCGTTGGTGAGTGAAGACTGAATGTAGTTGTTTTGTAGGCTTTACAGTTGCTCACATTTCAAAGTCTTTGTTCAGCCTAAAATCAAGTTCTAGACTTCTTCTACCTGAAACCTGAGGTCTACAGGACTGTTTATGTCTGTCACTGCCGTGGTCGTTGCGTTCATTTGTTGATGGCAGCCTTGGCCACTGTTCCTCAGTGTAATGAGGTATATGTAAGGACAACACCATCAGTTTTGTCCCTAAGGTAGGACACACATCATGGTAATATTATCTTTATGACAAGCCGTGACAATGGCAGGAACACAGAGGTGTGAAGGGAAACCTGTATTATCCTTGAAGCCTTTGTGGATTCAGTGTATCCTGTGGACAGAAGTGGAGTGTCACATTGTGTGGGTTTTGTGTCTACTCAACTGAGACTCAAGAAGAGTTTGACGAATTGTTCTGTAGGAAACATGTCATGACGTTATACTGGAGCAGAGAGTGACTTTACAAAGGAGAAGTAGTCTTAATGCAGAAATTATATGACACATGCACCAGTAAGGCCCTTGTTAGTCTGCAGAAAACAGTAGACTATATTTATCCTCTGGGTATAGCAGCCTATATGAAATATATTATACAAATGCTATTCAAATTTGAGGCAGGTACACTTACAAAGTGGTAACCTGCAATTGTTACTTTAAAGAGATATTTCTTCCTGATTTAACCCATATAAAGTTATAGTTTTGGTGGTATAAAATAATATATTTAGGTTGATTCAGTGATATTAAATAGTTTTGACTTGAATAAATCCAGTTAATTTAGATGTTAAAATCTTTTTCATTGTATGTTATATTTAGCATTCCACTAATACAGGTTTCACAGCACTTTCAAAGTGAGATAAATGGCACTAAAATTGCATTCAGTGTTCTCCAAAACACTCTGAATGTGAATGTGGCAACATTATATTACACTGTTGTTGTATGTATCATGCCAGTTCAGAAATGAAATGTCCATTGACTAATAACTAATAGTGTTCTCGTGTTGTTTTAACTTGCTTCTACAAGTCTTTGAGCTCTTTTATCATGACTTGTTTCACTGGACTCGTACACTTTACTCATGCAGTGCTGTACCAGGTGAGCTACTAAGCAAGTTTACCACATCAGAAAAGCATATGGAGCTGCAAATGTCAAAATGTATGCTCTATGGCAAAAGTGTTTTAAAGTGCCCCTATTATGCCATTTTAAAAGTTCCTAATATTGTTTTGGGGGTCTCCTACAATAGGTTGACATGCTTGCAAGGTAAAAAAAAAAATGCTTTTGTTTTCTCAAAATATGAATTTAAAATATGAATTATGAATATGAAACCTCATTTTCCAACGATTCTCAAACGATTTCATTTGAAGCAGTTCTAAGATTCAGTATTTCTAAACCCCTCCTTTGTGTGAGCCTACTCTGCTCTAACTGGCCAGATGGCCCAGTGTGTTGTGATCGGTCTACCGCATACAGTGCGCCCATTGCCATAGTTCCTTATTTTGTGCACTCGATAGGCAATATAAACATCTATTATTTATCATACTTACAGGTTGGGATTCAGTGGAGCCAGCTGATCCAAAAAAAACTAGGTACTGAGCCATATTTCAAGCATTTTGTGAATCCCGCATTGAACTCCCTGAGATTAGAGAAGCAGTCATCAGTAAAATGACAGGAATACAAAATAGATTGGGTTTGTATTGCTGTGGTACAGTGGGAAAAAATAGAGCTTTAACCATTGATTCTTTGCAGCCTCATCTTTTGGAAGTGAAAATAAAATGAATTTACTGACACAGCGTCTTCTCGACATGATGTTAACCACAAAAACAAGCTACAGTGTTTGAGGGCAGGTCAAGTTATTTCACGGATGACCAATGGAGAACATAGGCAGGTGTTACCCTGTGACGTGTAGCCATCAAGGAAGTGGGATTTGAATGATTGACGACTCATTTAGGCTGTTCTGAGTCGATTCTTTCTTTTGGGAGACAGTAATTTTATTTATCGTGCACTTTCAGCTTTACAACTTTGCAGACCGTTTACATTCATATACAGCTACATTACACACTGCATGAAAGGCAATATTCAAAATGGCATAATAGGGACACTTTAAGATCATAACATAGTATTGTGCAAGGAGCTGTGTGAAAAAAAGTCATTGTTAATCAATAATCCGCAGTGTCTGTCATGTGAACTCATTGGCTGTTTCTCAGTCCCAATAATGTAAAGAATGGATTGTGTTCTTGTGAAGGTGGTTTTGCCAGGCTACCTTGAAAGAACGAATTTGGAAGGACGCAGAATGCATCTTTGTGACAATTGAGATGCTTTGTGATCTTGTTGATCAACTGTTCGTCCCGTCCAAGAACATTATAAGTAGATTTGTTTTTAATCTGCCAATAACAATACTGCGCGTTTAACACTGTATTAAAATTATGCAATACTATCACAAGCGGTCAATTACTTGCAAGGAATCTCGTAGTGTAGCCATAATTGGCTCACTTAGGTGTGGGCGAAAATTATATTTATCTCAATATAATTTTTTTGTTATTAAAATACTATTACAAACACAATAGAACAAAAATACAAATTAAAGTGCCCCATTATGCCATTTTTAAGTTTTCTAATATTATTTTGGAGTCTTCGACAATAGGTTTACGTGCATGCAAGGTAAAAAAAAAAAAATGCTTTTGTTTTCTCAAAATATGAATTTAAAATATGAATTATGAATATGAAACCTCATTTTCCAACGATTCTCAAACGATTTCATTTGAAGCAGTTCTAAGATTCAGTATTTCTAAACCCCTCCTTTGTGTGAGCCTACTCTGCTCTAACTGGCCAGATGGCCCAGTGTGTTGTGATCGGTCTACCGCATACAGTGCGCCCATTGCCATAGTTCCTTATTTTGTGCACTCGATAGGCAATATAAACATCTATTATTTATCATACTTACAGGTTGGGATTCAGTGGAGCCAGCTGATCCAAAAAAAACTAGGTACTGAGCCATATTTCAAGCATTTTGTGAATCCCGCATTGAACTCCCTGAGATTAGAGAAGCAGTCATCAGTAAAATGACAGGAATACAAAATAGATTGGGTTTGTATTGCTGTGGTACAGTGGGAAAAAATAGAGCTTTAACCATTGATTCTTTGCAGGCTCATCTTTTGGAAGTGAAAATAAAATGAATTTTCTTCTCGACATGATGTTAACCACAAAAACAAGCTACAGTGTTTGAGGGCAGGTCAAGTTATTTCACGGATGACCAATGGAGAACATAGGCAGGTGTTACCCTGTGACGTGTAGCCATCAAGGAAGTGGGATTTGAATGATTGACGACTCATTTAGGCTGTTCTGAGTCGATTCTTTCTTTTGGGAGACAGTAATTTTATTTATCGTGCACTTTCAGCTTTACAACTTTGCAGACCGTTTACATTCATATACAGCTACATTACACACTGCATGAAAGGCAATATTCAAAATGGCATAATAGGGACACTTTAAGATCATAACATAGTATTGTGCAAGGAGCTGTGTGAAAAAAAGTCATTGTTAATCAATAATCCGCCTCTGTAATCATAAGTTGTGTTTGAGGTTTTACTGCCAATAGTGTGCATTTCAGCTGGAAACTGCAGTGAATTTTATACGTATATAGGTATGTTTTTGGAGTTTTGCAAAAATTCAAATTTTTTCCAATGCAGTATTTACAACAGTCAGTCAAGCACAGTCGGATGATATATCGGTCTGTCACTCATTATGGGACACCCTTTGATCTCATGTCTCTGGATGCCATTTAGGACAGGACCACTTGCTCATCCATGTGTTTTGCCTGTTTTAGTGTAGCAGAAAAGAAATTATTTATTGAAATTTAAATAATTATTGGTGATTCACTACAGTATGTGTGAAAGAGACGTAGTTTTATAGGGTGTTTGCATTAAGGTCTGAATCAATTTATTGAGTTCATTTTTTCATTCTGTGTGTTTTTTCCCCCATCAATACTTTCAGTACTGCAGAGATTCATAAAAACCTGGAAATATCAGGGAATATAGTGATTTTTCAAGCCTGGAAAAGTCATTGAAATTCATTAAAATGTTTCACTTGCTAAAAATTTGTATTTGTAAATGCAATCAAAATATATTTTTTAAAAATGGTCAAAAGTTGTGAAACCTGATACTTTTTGGGAATAATGTGCAAAGTCTATAGAACATCTTGCAAATTCTTCTTCAGGAGGAAGAAAGATATTTTATCTTCCACAGTGTTGTTTGCATTCCTTCTTTTATTTTGGAGAAATTAAATGTGTGTTTGCATTACCTGGAAAGAAGGTTTGCTTATCTGTTTTACTATTAAATGTACTATTCTGTGCTTTGGTAATTAGTAGCTTTTAACGTTTGGTTCATTTCCCCTGCTGGCAAGCTGTGGCCGCAGTTAACCACTAGAGGTCCCTATTGTAATACATTCATATAAGGGAAGGTTTAGTACTGTACATTTGGGACATGGTTTTTCAACATATGCTGATTTTGCTTATCGGATGTGACAGGTTAATAAGAAAGTGGTTGTGAATGTATGCCATCTATTAAGCATGATGTGCATAAAAACATAGATAAAGAGCTGTAGATGCTTATTTGATTATGTGCAGGCAGATTTACCACCGTTCACTGAAGTAAACATTGTACATGACTGTGCATATATTGAGCTTTATTTCTAAACTTAAGCTTGACTTTTAGTAGGGCTGAAGAAGAACATGTTTATGCTATCTGAGGAAAGGAAAAGCATCTCAGCAAATAAGCATAACAGGAGTGGATAGAAGAAAGAGTGTCTTTTCTGTGGCACTGTGCTGACTAGTTATGTTTAGACAGAAAATAAGACCAAGAACAAACATCACCCACTGTGATGAGGATGAAGTGGCCCCAAGTGCTCTCCAAACTTTTCCAAAACTTTTCAAACAAGCAATAAAGAACACCTGCTCGAAGGAAAGTCTCCCATGACTTTCCCAACATCTGCTAAATGATTGCAGTTGTAAACCTGAGCTTCCTGCTTTACTCTCACTGGAAAGACACACAGTCAGTTTCATTCTCAGATTTACCTGGAGGCAAGTTCACAAAAGTTCTGTATTCACCATGAGGTTATGTCATAGTTTCTGGTTGCATTCAGTCATTGGAAACTTCAGCATGCTTCACTGTTTACAGGATAAACAAGTAGTGGTGACCAATGGAAGAGTTTATTGTTTCTAGTGTAGACTAAATTTAATAATTAGACATGAATATCACTTTGTTGTTGAGAGGTGATCTAATAATTTTCTAATGTAGAGATTTAGGATTTTACACAAGAAAACAGACAAAAGTCCAATACTGGTAGATTGGTACATTGACTTGGGGTGGACTCTTTTTACTTGGGCTAGAAAGTGACCACATAATTACAACACAGAACACATAACAGCCACATATCAGTGTCCTGGCATTGTGACACTGATTTTTGCTTAGACAGATACCATTTGCATTTCCTTTTGTAAACATTTAGTACTTTTTTTAATGATATGACAGTCATGTAGGTTTTTGTATGACGCTGTCCATGGTGCTGCTGAATCCTGGTGCTGAAGTGCTGGACAGCTCCTGATCTAAACAACACACCCAATTTCTTTTGGTTTCCACAACACACCTACTATAAGTGAGACGACTCACTGAACAGATTGTGTTCACTTTATTCATTAAGGTTTCATGCTGTTTGTGAGAAACGCTGATTTGCATTTCTTCTTTCTTTCAAGAAATCTGTCATTACGCTATCAGAGATGGAAGACTTTTACCAGGTTTTTACCCCAACAAACATATACCTAGAATTTTGCATTTTCTAAAGAAAATGTTAGCTGTGCTCTGCTACACAGTAGCTAATGTATTCTGAGTGGTTGTTAGTGTTTTGCTATACAGTTGCTAGGCTTTTTTGAGTAGTTGCTAGGTTGAAAGCCCAGCTTTAAATGTCTATGATATTCTGTAGATATGACTCAGGTTCTTACTTCAATGTAAGCATATGGGTTTTCTGCGCTTATTATATTGTTGAAAATTTTAGTGATTTTCAGTGCCACTAAATGTAGTGATTTCAAATCTAAGTAGCACCACCAGTGTAACGGCTTTGGGCTTAAATATTAATATTAATATTTAGTTTTGGTCACACTATTTTACGGGGCACCAGCCAGGAATTTCACCTTGACAGTAAAGAACAACCATGTAAGATTGTTGAATAAATAAGAATTACATACATTGCAGGAAGTTGTAGTCTGACCAATCTGAAGGATTTTAGAGAATTGTTAACTTGTAGAGCCTCTTACTGAATTATCAACACAAGGAAAACCCACGTGGAATAAAAGGGGCTTTATTAACAAGAGGATAGACAAGAGTAACTAACAACTACTAAATGGGTACAATGAATGGATAAAGTGCAAAAGATAGATAGATGCAAGTGACTGAGTTGGATGTTACTACGGACGTTATCTTATGGAAAGATAAACTGTAGTTTCCTGGAATTAATAAGGTAAACTTTATTCTAGATTCAACATAGATTTGTCATTAACTGTCATCAGCTATATAACATCTAATGCAAATTAGATAATAATAAACTGACAATACACTCTAATTCCAATGGCCTCTGGAAAGAGGTTTGGAAGAGTGATAGTTATGTTTCGCGTCTGGGCCATGGCATCTTCCACTTGTTGACCTTGGCCACGGTGCAGTGGGAAGAAAGGAGTCGGATCCGTTTCCGTCTTGAACACGAAGCACATGTGAACGACGAACTCCTGAACACCGAGAAGGTTCTTGGTCTGGAAACACACGAACAGAGGAGCCTTGAAGGTGAAGGTTCTGAAGTCTGTACAGAAGATCCGGCAACAACAGCTTAGCACACTTCTTTGTGTTGAAGAGAACCTTTTCATCTTTCCTGAGAAGGAGGGATTTGCAAGTTGGCGCCTTTCAGATCCAGTGTTTTGATTGGCCGATGCTGCTGGAGGTGGCCATGGTATCCACCTTATTTTTCAACGTGGAAGTAAGCCATTTTCTGTGAATGTGCGAGACTTTCGGTTCATTAACCGCTGTAGGGAAATAATGAGAAGAATATCAAAGTGCAGTAAACGGTAAAACTGTTTGCACTACAAACCAGTGTGTTTGTTATTAGCTATGTTTCCATCCAAAGATGCAAATTTAATTTATGCGCAAAACTGGAATATCGCATAAAAAATTTGCGAATAAAGCACAGTTTCCATCCAACGAGTCAAAGAGAACAAAATCGTCACTTCCTGATAAACTGTCACTAAATTTCTCTAAGAAAACTAGGAGAAGCCACTGAATATAATAATTTTCATATGTAATAAATTACTTGCGCTTCAGAGCAGACGTAACACAATCAATGCGGTCATTGCTTTTAGAGGTGGATGCATGCTGTTTGGGAACGCAGTCATGTAAGACAGTAATTATACAGAAATACTTTGATGACAGACTTTCCTTAGGCATTTCAGAACGACCAAAACAACATATAGATGCTGTGAACGAGATCGGTCCGCTGGTTAGTCAATTTATCCCATCTCATAGCGCAAAGTCACATGACTTTTTCAATGCGCATGGTGGAATTTATTCGGTAAATGTGTTTCCGTCGTAGTTTATGCACATTTTTTCTTATTGGACCCATTCTTACGGGAAAAATAAGGTGAATAACTCTGATATGAGGTATATTTGCATAGCTTAAAGTCCAAGTTTAGAACAATGCCTTTAAGGTTTTTCCTATGCATAATTCACTTTCCAAACCAATTCCAGATTAACCTACACATTGTGCTGAAAATATGAAGACCAAACATCAATGGGTAATGCTGAACATTGACCCATACATTCACATATACAGTATATACCTTAATAGGTAAGGTTGCATATATTGTTGTATCACCCGCAGCACTCATTAAGTATATAAAGTTCTATGAATGGATTTGAAGAAGGTTTAATCAATTGTGTGTCCATTTTGTGTGAGTGCATGTGAAGATGTGTCCTTTCCTTGTGGCTTCAGCCACAAGACAAAACCAGTTTGGTCAGTCTGAGTGGTCGTTCACACTTAGGTCTCAAGAATGAAGGACTGTGATCAGTGAAAGAGCATGTGGTGATCGGATCAGTCTTTGATCAATGGAATTAACGGGGGTTACCATATGTTAATGTTACCCACTCCACAAGAGATAGTGTTGTTTTATTCAATTCAATTCAAGTTTATTTGTATAACGCTTTTCTTGACCTGGTAAGGACTCTAGCCGCTACATTTTGGACTACCGGTAGCTTGTTTATTGAAGATGCAGGCCAACCACCTAGCAGTGTATTACAATAGTCCAGTCTAGAGTTCATGAATGCATGAACTAGCTTTTCTGCATCAGAAACAAGTAACATGTTTCGTAACTTGGCAATGTTTCTAAGATGGAGAATGCTGTTTTTGTAACATGGGGGAGTAGAGGAAGTAACAGTACATCTGTCTAGTTGCAAATTGTAATCCAAGAGATTCTGTGTACTGTCTTTTGGTCCAATAATTAATATTTATTGAATTTAATAGGAGAATTTATTGGTCATCCAATCTTTTACATTTTTAACACACTTTGTTAGCTTAAATAATTTAGAAGTTTCATCTGGTCTTGTTGAGATATATAGGTAAGTATCATCAGCATAACAGTGGAAACTAATCCCGTATTTTCTAATAATATTAACAAGGGGCAACATGTATATCGAAAATAGCAGAGGACCTAGGACAGATCCTTGTGGCACTCCATATTTTACTGGTGATAATTGAGATGACTTCCCATTTTAATGAACAAAATGGTAGAGATCGGACAGGTAGGATCTAAACCATCTTAAAGCCTGCCCTTGAATACCTGTATAGTTTTGTAATCGATCTATGAGTATGTCATGATCTATAGTGCCGAACGCAGCACTAAGATCAAGTAAAACTAGCAATGAGATGCAGCCTTGGTCTGACACAAGAAGCAAGTCATTTGTAATTTTAACAAGTGCAGTTTCTGTGCTATGGTGGGGCCTGAAACCTGACTGAAATTCTTCATAGAGATCATTTTTTTGCAGGAAGGAGCACAATTGAGCAGACACAACTTTTTCTAAAATTTTAGACATAAAAGGAAGATTTGAGATGGGTCTGTAATTTGCCAGTTCACTAGGATCTAGTTGTGGTTTCTTAATAAGAGGCTTAATAACCGCCAGCTTGAATGGTTTTGAGACGTGGCCTAAAGACAACGACGAGTTAATAATATTAAGAAGCGGTTCTTCTGCTACAGGTAACAACTC